>NC_040235.1:6735312-6986823 GCF_001444195.1 Xiphophorus couchianus | reverse complement strand
AGCAGGAATCAGCTGTTCTTTTCTCTGGACTCTTTTCTCCTCATGATTCCATCATGAAACATTTTCATCAGAACTTCTCTCCTTCCTCATGAAGGTTTTATCAACCTGCCTCTAATTTCACTGCAGACTTTCTGCTGCTCTGAGAAGAAGAAACTAAAAATGTGCCTCAAAACAATTAAATAATCACATCAAAAAGTTTGAAACGTTGCACTTAGTTTTTTTTTTGTCATTCCTATATATAATAGTGTGTGAGAGATTGTGTCAGTGGCATTCATTACCTTAAAATACTTTGTAGAACAGAACTTTACGAAGTTCGGTCCATTTAATTGTATTAGCTTGCTGGCAGATAAGCCACTTTCAATATGGCGGACGCTATAGAGCATCGCAACAACGAGCCGACCGGAAGTTATCAAGAGATAACGTCCGGTTCAAAAGCGCTGTCGTCCAATCAGTGATTTCTCAGGTCTCCAACTGGGACAAACCCTTTCCATTTTGTTAATGTTGTAGCGTTTCTGAATGTAGTGAAGTGGTTTGCACCTCAGGGCCTCCATCTAGTGGACTGATAGTAGAAGTGCAGCAGCTGATGGCAGCTTCCTCTGCCTCTCTGCTGTCTGACTGCATTCACCTGACACTGATATGAAGCAGAGAAGAAGAGCCAATCAGAGGAGGAGCAGCTGATCTTTTTCCAGCTCTAATGATGTAAAGGATGATCAGAGTTGATGTGCAGATGAATGATGTGTGTTTCCTCTGCAGGTGAAGGTAGAAAGTGTGTGTGAGCTGATGTGAATTCAGCAGCATGGATCAGTGTGAGGACAGAGAGGAGGGAGTCCCTCCCTCTAAAACCACTCTGTGTGGGGAAGATGAGAGCCAGAGCAAAGGTCAGAGGTGAGGTCACCATCTCTAACTGTCCACAGCCCTTTTCACACAGCGTTCACTATATCAGGCCAGAACAGACGTGGTGATGAAGCTGCTGCTGCTCCTCTTTGCTGATTAAGTTTTAATCATCATGTTTCTGTCAGGATCCATCAGAGACTCAAACCAGAACCAGAACCAGAACCCAGCTGTGTGTCCTTTAAGAGTGACAGGACAAAGGGTGATCTTATTGACTTTAAATCTCCTGGATCTCCACCATCAGAGAGGTGAGCTGTTTCTAACTGCTGTAACTGTTCAGTTTATATCTGTTATTATGGCCATGTGATGATAACAAGTTCTGTTGGGTTCTGTTGTCATGAAAACATTAGTCAGAATTTCAGGTTATTTTTGTTCATATGCATTACATCAATGACATTGATATCACCAAGGTAACATGATACCTGTCAGGATCTCTCTTCTTCTGTGTATTTATTTAGAGTTTTCTGTGTCCCTGAGTCTTCGTGTTGTCCTGTCTTCCCCTTGATTGTTCCCAGGTGTGTCTCGTTTCTGTGATTACCCTCCCGTGTATTTAATGTCACCTGTGTCTCAGCGTCTCTGTCGGGTCCTTGTCAATGTGTTCCTGTCCATGCGTGTAGCCTGTTGCTACCAGTGCTGAGCCCTAGCCTTCCGCTCAACTGTGCTGCCAGGTTTTGTGGACTTTTGGTATTATTTAAGTCTATTGTTATCATTGAACTTCCATCAATCATCTCATCCTGGGTCTGCTGCGTCTGCCTCACCACCACTCACCACAACGGTTCATGAATATACCATGGAGACAATAAAGTCCAAATGTATAGTTGGTACCGCAAAAATGAATGAAAGAACTTCTGAGTAATAATCAGGTCCGTTTAGATTAACAATCTTTACCCAGAGCTTCTACACTTCAATCTAGTTTACAGAATTCTGAATATTTGATCTGATGTTTCCCTGATATCCATTTAATCATCATTCAGGTAGTGATACTGCCCCCCTACTGGCCAGTTATTGAATCATACATAAGCAATTACTGGTGATGAATAACAGGGGGCCCTGCGACAGGACTGGCGACCTGTCCAGGGTGTACCCCGCCTCCCGCCTGGAACGTAGCTGGAGATGGGCACCAGCAACCCTCCCGACCCCATTAGGGACGAAGGGTGAACAGAGAATGGATGGATGGATGGAATAACAGGGGAGAAATATAAGCTGAATAAATTCAATTTTCAATCAGGACACATGATTGAAAAATTTTGTCCAAACAGCAGAAACCTTGTCATCAAAAATTGAATTATATATACATCTTAAAAATCCTCAGCCAACAATAACGGACAGATGCAGGGTCTTTCACTTTTTGTACTGTGTTGTTTTTGTAAAGAGGAGAGGCAATGAGAAACCTGTAACGGGGCTTTTTGCCGTTTGTTTATTGTTGCCATGGTTACCTAGAAGTTCACAAGACAAGTTGCTATTTGTGGTCAAACATGGTTACTTTAAGGTACGTCAGTTTTCTGTGAGATGTTTCTTATAATTTGTGTAGATTAAAATAATTGTTTGATATAACAGACTGAAAGCAAATTAATCCAGAGAGCAGCGCGGAGAGCGGGGGATTTTTTCAGGACACGTCCATAAAGATCAGAGCTGGAGATGTTTTTCTTCAGACTTGTGATTCGCAGTTCATCTCCACAATGTTTGTGTTTAGATGCTAAGTCAATGCCCCCATGTGATGATGATATATTTTTTTTCCTGAATGTGAATGAATCAGGGATGTATTTGCTTACGGAGCCTTCCAGGGGACATGGAAATGTTTATTTTTTTTCTTTTGCGTTCCCTTGCAATAATCTACTGGTCAGTTATACGGCATAATTGAATATTGTAAGCCCTTCTTACGCCACTCTTTCTGCCTTAATATAAGGTTATGTCAGGTTTTTCCATGTATGTTAATATCTCCTTGTGAAATATCTGACATTTTTATATATTTTTCTTTAGTATAGAAAGGCACCACAAACCTATAATATAAACAGAAACCTTCCGTAATTAGGAAAGAAATAAAATACATCCAAACTATTTGGACTATTTCTGAGTTATTATCGCGGGTAATAAATCATCTGACAGTTTTGATTGTGTCCCTGTTGTGTTCGTAGTCTGAATGGTTTAAAGGGCCGTTTTCATGTTCAGTTCCATCTTAGCCTTAACAGACATAAACATGCAGTAAAATAAATTGATTTTCAATCAGTGTTTTGCACCAAATAGTTAATAATAATAAACACGTTTTCACTGAGGCTCTCTAAGAGCAATTTGAATGAAATAAGTAATTATTGATATGACAGGAGCTTTGACACCTGGGTGGTGGGCGTGGTCTTGTGGGCGTGGCTAACATCGAGTATGATGGGAAGGTTACTGGCTGCTGGCTTTGTGTGTATGAGGAAGCGGTGATCAGGGCGGTCAGTCCTTGCAAAGATTGGAGCATGATAATCAAAATGGAATAATCAATAATTGTGACAGAACAAGAAATGGTTTGGAGTTTATTGATAAACAGACAGATGACAGAGACTGTATAGACCCTTATGACAGAATTTAACCAGTGGACTGATTTATGACCCTAATCATTAATTGCTTTTAATTTCCGGTGACCGGATGTGGCCCCTCGCTCCAAAATAAACATTCCTTTGACATCTGTTAGTACCATCTTTGTAACATTTTGTTTTGGTAAACTCCTCTGAGTTACTCTTAAAACTCATCTGAGGTTCCATATTGAAATTTATGTCAATATGGAACCTGTTGGACAAACTGCTTCTAAACACACAGGTAAGAATGAAGTTACAGAGAAATCTAGTATGTATTGAATTAAATTTAGCTAAGGTTAAAGTTTTTGTTAAATTTCAAACAGCTCCAAAGAGAAGCTCTGCCTCGGTGTTGCTGTATCTTTGGGAATCCTGAATGTTTTACTTTTGGCTGAACAAATCGCAATCAGTGTACACAGTGAGTCTTCTAGTCATCTTAAAGATGTAAAGAGTAAATTTATGTTTCTGTTATGAAAAATGTCATTGGTCCCCTTCTGAAATCAAACCGATCAAATAGCAAGGACAATTTAACAACTAGAGGTGTACTACATTTTGTTAGTGAACACACTCAAGTGTGTAAGATAATGGATGGAGGGAAAACATCATTAGGGCCAAGAAACATACAGATTATAAGTCAGAGACAAAAGTAGTGGATCATGTTAAAGGTAAAAAAACAAAAAAACAATTTCCCACGTTGGAGCAACTCTTGGAGCGTGGTTGTGCAGTGTAAAAAAAACCTTTCAACTTTGGGGAAAGCTGAAAGTTAAATATTTGTAGCCTCACTTCGGCCTGTTTAATGACTGTCATATATTCCTAAGACATAAATTCACAGATGAGGAACTTTTAATCACATGTATCACACTAGCAAGTGTTACAGAAAAAAATCTGAGTTTCAAATGTATTTAAACCAACATTTACTATTTTGGAGAAAGCATGAAGTAGTGGGAAGATCAGTGTTGATTCAGCAGCAGGAAAAAAAACTGAACGAAAGTAGCATTCACAATGATGTGAGGACAAATAGTCACTTATTGTTTTTCATACTGTAGTTGTGTTGTACTTTAATTCCCTCAGAGTACCAACACTGAGCACCAGAGCCATCGATCCTCCCCTTTGTGGCCTTTGTCTGTTTGTCACTGTCTCCTCATCTTATGCCAACTGTTAGACTCTACCTAGCAGTAAATGTTTATTATTGATCCCTTTTAATTGCATTCTTCCTAAACTTCATGGAGGTTGGAAGAAGTTTTTGAAAGCAAAGTGTCACAAAGTTGGTGAGCAAATGTCCTGACCATCCTGAGGGGCTTTTACCGCCTCACACAGATGGCATGTTGAGCAGGGCTGGTTTCACTGATTCACTCTGTGTATCAGGAAGAAATTCTGTTTAAAACCAGCAGTAATTACAACATTACTAATCTATTTAAACTTCTCTAAGTATAGTATATGCTACATATATTATTCTTGATTATCTAACACTTATTGTTTTTTTCATACTTCAATTGTATTACTCCTAAAAGTCAGAGGTCATAAGGAGTTTACCAAAACGAAATGTTGCAAAGATGGGAGTAACAGATGTCAAAGGAAGGTTTATTTTTTGGGGGGGGGAGACATCTGGTCACCGGAAACTAAAAGCAATTTCAAATGTTAGTTAAACTTTAAAGAGTCACAGTATTCTATCAAAAGGATGGATGTTGATTTTTATCAGCTTTATGGGTTTTCTAACATCTGTCTATCTAGATTGTTCCTATATTGTTAGAATAGACAGACATCTCTCTATCTAGACAGATACAGAACCACACAGACACCCACTAGAAGGAAAAAATGAGTTTCCTTCTAACCATCTATAACATTTATATAATCCAATATAACACTTGGATTCTATTGGCTGAGAGGTTGCTAGGCGACGGTACTTTTCTGTGTGGTTTCAGCAGCAGTAGTGTGGTGATATTAAGGACAACAGTTGAGTTTGTTCCTTTGTTTCATTTTTCAGATTATTTTCTGTTAGTTTGTAGTTTTAATAGTTTCTTGTTTTTTATTTTTGTTTTGATATTTTTTTATGTCATAATTGCATTAAACTATAAACTTTTTGTTATTTAGTGTCAAATGGATAAAAATAGTTAAAGATTTCCATCTGACCAGCAGCTCCTTGAAGCTGATGACCTTTGACCTTCTGTGGAAGCAGAAAGGATGGACTTAGTTTTTCTCTCAATGCTTCAGCACTTTGGTTCTGATTCATTTCATTAAATTATGGTTCAATATAATGTTTATTGCTGTTGCATTGAGCTCATTTTAAGAGCTGCTGAGGATCAAATGAGCTTTTAATCATGTGCTGGTCAATGAACAGCAGAACTGGTTCTGGTTCTGGTCACTTTTTTAAAAACTATTTGGATAATTTAAAAAACACTTCATCTGTTTAATAATCAGACATCATTCAGGTTGTAGTATTTCCACCAGAGGGAGAAAAATCCCTACCATTGAAGATTCCAGTTAGTTCCCAGTCAAAACAGGTTCTGGTTCCATTAGAGCTGAACAGAACCTGGATCAGCAGAATAACAGAAGCAGAGTGTTTGTGTTCAAACTGGGAGTCATGAGTAGATTTTATGTCTTCAGACGTCAACAGATAAACTTTTCTCTGACAGTTTTCAGTCTGACCAGTCAAACCAGTCAAACCAGTGTGGCCTCATTTCTACTCAGAATACTTTCTGTTTAAACTCACCTGTTAAGTTGTGGCACCAGTCTGGTTCTGTTGGGTCTCAGTTTGTTGATCACATATTCTTGTTCAAGTCTTTGGATCGTCTGAACAAACTGTAAGTTTTCTTTGTTTTCTACATGAACTTTGTCTTCAGAAACTTTAATGTCTGTTTCTTATTTTTCTCTCTGATGTTTGGAGAAAATGTTCACCTCTAATTTCAGTTCAAACTTTAATCTCTGTTGTTTTAAGGTTAATCGATGTGATTATTGATGAACTAGAAACAAACATAATGAACATCTGATGTTTTTTTCTTGTCTGAATAAATTAATTCATGATTTTTATTTCCTTGTATCAAACTCTGGTCTCCACCATGAAAGTCAGACACAGCAAGTGCGTCCTACTTCGTTTCAAAATTAAATGCTGCTAAAGTAAAATGTGTTCAATTCAGTCAAATTACTTAATAGTTATTCTTAATCGCATTTAATCCACTTGTAGAGTTTAATAATTAACTAACTAAAATACTTCCTGTTGTTCAGGTTGAATCAGTGAATGTAAATGCTGCTCCATGTCTCCATCTAGTGGACTGATAGTAGAAGTGCAGCAGCTGATGGCAGCTTCCTCTGCCTCTCTGCTGTCTGACTGCATTCACCTGACACTGATATGAAGCAGAGAAGAAGAGCCAATCAGAGGAGGAGCAGCTGATCTTTTTCCAGCTCTAATGATGTAAAGGATGATCAGAGTTGATGTGCAGATGAATGATGTGTGTTTCCTCTGCAGGTGAAGGTAGAAAGTGTGTGTGAGCTGATGTGAATTCAGCAGCATGGATCAGTGTGAGGACAGAGAGGAGGGAGTCCCTCCCTCTAAAACCACTCTGTGTGGGGAAGATGAGCCCCAGAGCAAAGGTCAGAGGTGAGGTCACCATCTCTAACTGTCCACAGCCCTTTTCACACAGCGTTCACTATATCAGGCCAGAACAGACGTGGTGATGAAGCTGCTGCTGCTCCTCTTTGCTGATTAAGTTTAAATCATCATGTTTCTGTCAGGATCCATCAGAGACTCAAACCAGAACCAGAACCAGAACCCAGCTGTGTGTCCTTTAAGAGTGACAGGTCAATGGATCTTCTCATTAACTTTAAATCTCCTGGATCTCCACCATCAGAGAGGTGAGCTGTTTCTAACTGCTGTAACTGTTCTGTTTATATCTGCTATTGTGGCCATGTGATGATAACAAGTTCTGTTGGGTTCTGTTGTAATGAAAACATTAGAATGAATTTCAGGTTATTTTTTGTTCATATGCATTACATAAATAACATTGATGTCTCCATGATAACATGATACCATGGAGACAGTAAGTCCAAATGGATTGTTGCTACTGCAAAATTATTTAAATAACTTGAGTATTAATCAGGTCCATTTAGATCAACAATCTTTACCCAGAGGTTCTACACGTCCATCTAGTTTACAGAAGTCTTAAAATTCGATCTGATGTTTTCCTGAGATTAATTTAACCATCATTCAGGTAATGACACTGCCCCCTACTGGCCAGTTATTGACATCATACATAAGCAATTACTGCTGATGAATCCCGGAAAAAAATAACCAGAATAAACTCACTTTTAAACCAGGACACAATTCCATAAACTATTATGTTGACATGACCTTTGAATAACAAACATTTAATTGCATTTTATTCTGTTTTGCATCAACTTATATTTTTCAAAACAAATTTATTAATTTATTTTGTACAATATTAAAATTAAGACAAAACAGTTTCTATGAATTAATTTCATGATTATAATTACATCTCCATGTTTCAAACATCATCCAATATGATGCGGTTAAACTAAATAAATTAACTTGTAGATGTGATTGAGCAGTGGGCTTCAGTGTCTCTAATGGACCATCTGGTTCTGATTGAAGCTCCATCAGATCCTCCTTGGATGGTCAGAGTGGAAATGATTCCTGGTTCTTCTCCATGTCAGAGCTCAACACTAAGATCACCAAACTTCTCTCAGTCATTTCAAACCAACATGTTGGTCTCAGAAACAAATCTTTCTGCTCTTTAAAGAAGGCTGGACATTATTCAGGAGGATCAATGATCGGGAACATGTTGGAGGATTGGACCGGTTCTGATAGGAATCATTTAGAACATCAAGTTGACAATTTGTTTGGTTCTGTTGTGTCTCACAGCTCTTTATTTTACAAACGGTCACAATAAAATTAATCTTTAAAACAGAACTCCACAGAAAGTTTTTAGAGTTTTTTTTTTTTTACCAGGTTCCATCAGAGTTTCTCACAAGAAGAAGAACCAGAACCCAGCTGTGTGTCCTTTAAAACCAACAATTCAATGGATCATAAGATTGACTTTAAATCTCCTGGACCGCCATCATCAGAGAGGTGAGCCGTTACTAATTGTTGTAACTGTAGAAGTAGAACCGGTAAGAACTCAGATGTTCCCAGTTATATTTACAGAGAGGTTTGATCTACTATCTACAAAAATCAGCTGCTCTGTTCTATTGAAATCACCATCTTATCTTCATCTCTGGGGTGTTGATGATGATGTTCTTCTGCTTCCTGGCTCCATGTCAGACTGTGGAAGACATTTCCATGACCTCCTCCATGTCCACATCACCTCAGATCTATTCATAGGAACCTGATGGATGTCCCACACTATCCTGAAGACCTGTGTGGACAGAACCTTCATTTCCACTGTCCCCAACCTCTGGGAAACTGTCTCCACCAGCATCAGATCTAATGACAGTGTGGACTGTTAGAAGTCCACTTTCAGTACCAACTTTTTGAAATGTCTACTGGGTGATTCTGGTGTTACTGGTCTCCATTGTTGTAGTTAATCTTCCTCCTAACTTCTTTGTATTATTTTTATGTGATGCTCTGTTTTTCTGCTTTATGGAATTTTAATGTCAAACTCTTGGTGATTCCATCTGTGAATACTGATGGATGAATATTTCCTGACTTCCTAATTGTTCCTGGTTCCTCCACAGAGTGGACCAGCAGAGCTCAGAGGTTCCCAGTGGTCTGTCTGCCCAGCAGAAACAAACACAGCTTCATGCTGTGTTTGACTCCATATATATGGTCTGTACATGTACAAGAACTACTTTTCCATGAGTTCTGTTCAAAGTCACCTTCATGCTGCACTTTGTAGACCAGAGGACTGTCAGTCTGTCCAACATCCATCTGGTGTTTGGCTTATGATGTTTCCTTCATCTATTATTCTGTTCCAGCTGCTGGAGGACAATATTGTCACTTTTGTGAAGAAAGAACTGAAGAAGATCCAGAAAGATCTGAGTCCAAATGACCCAGAACATTCAGAGAGTCAGAGAGATGATGAGGGGTTGGAAGGTGATGATGAAGAGCAGAGGAGGAGCAACAGAGAGGCAGTGATGAAGATCACACTGAACTTCCTGAGGAGGATGAAGCAGGAAAAGCTGGCTGACCGTCTGCAGAGCAGTAAGAGGATTTCTTCAGAGATTTGAAATGATAAATAAATCACATATTTACTGAAATTTGAAGAGATGGAATCACATTAATGAAAAACATCTTCAGAAGTGATGTAATCAAATTCAGCAATGATTTTTTTCACATCTGATTTTTGTTATTGTGTTAATTTAGGATATTTTGCTCCAGTTTGTCAACATCAACTTAAATCTGGTCTGAAGAAGAAGTTCCAGTCTGTGTTTGAGGGGATTGCTAAAGCAGGAAGTCCAACCCTTCTGAACCAGATCTACACAGAGCTCTACATCACAGAGGGAGGGACGGGAGAGGTCAATGATGAACATGAGGTCAGACAGATTGAAACAGCATCCAGGAAACCACACAGACCAGAAACAACAATCAGACAAGAAGACATCTTTAAAGTCCCACCTGGAAGAGATCAACCAATCAGAACAGTGATGACAAAGGGAGTGGCTGGCATTGGGAAAACAGTCCTAACACAGAAGTTCACTCTGGACTGGGCTGAAGACAAAGCCCACCAGAACATCCAGTTCATATTTCCATTCACTTTCAGAGAGCTGAATGTGCTGAAAGAGAAAAAGTTCAGTTTGGTGGAACTTGTTCATCATTTCTTTAGTGAAACCAAAGAAATCTGCAGCTTTGAACACTTCCAGGTTCTGTTCATCTTTGATGGTCTGGATGAGAGTCGACTTCCTCTGGACTTCCACAACAAGGAGATCTTGACTGATGCTACAGAGTCCACCTCAGTGGACGTTCTGCTGACAAACCTCATCAGGGGGAAACTGCTTCCCTCTGCTCGCCTCTGGATAACCACACGACCTGCAGCAGCCAATCAGATCCCTCCTCAGTGTGTTGGTATGGTAACAGAGGTCAGAGGGTTCAATGACCCACAGAAAGAGGAGTACTTCAGGAAGAGATTCAGAGATAAGCAGCAGGCCAGCAGGATCATCTCCCACATGAAGACATCACGAAGCCTCCATATCATGTGCCACATCCCAGTCTTCTGCTGGATCACTGCTACAGTTCTGGAGGATGTGTTGGAGACCAGAGAGGGAGGAGAGCTGCCCAGAACCCTGACTGAGATGTACATCCACTTCCTGGTAGTTCAGACCAAAGTGAAGAAGGTCAAGTATGATGGAGGAGCTGAAACAGATCCACACTGGAGTCCAGAGAGCAGAAAGATGATTGAGTCTCTGGGAAAACTGGCTTTTGATCAGCTGCAGAAAGGAAACCTGATCTTCTATGAATCAGACCTGACAGAGTGTGGCATCAATATCAGAGCAGCCTCAGTGTACTCAGGAGTGTTCACACAGATCTTTAAAGAGGAGAGAGGTCTGTACCAGGACAAGGTGTTCTGCTTCGTCCATCTGAGTGTTCAGGAGTTTCTGGCTGCTCATCATGTTCATCTGACCTTTATCAACTCTGGTTCTGATGTGATGAAAGAAACACAAAGATCTAAGAAGTCTACATTATTTAATAAGTCTGACCTAAAGTCTCTCCATCAGAGAGCTGTTGACCAGGCCTTACAGAGTCCAAATGGACACCTGGACTTGTTCCTTCGCTTCCTCCTGGGACTTTCACTGCAGACCAATCAGAAACTCTTAAAAGGTCTGCTGAAACAGACAGGAAGTAGCTCACAGACCAATCAGGAAACAGTTCAGTACATCAAGGAGAAGATCAGTAAAAATGTATCTGCAGAGAAAAGCATCAATCTGTTCCACTGTCTGAATGAACTGAATGATCGTTCTCTAGTGGAGGAGATCCAACAGTCTCTGAGTTCAGGAAGTCTCTCCACAGATAAACTGTCTCCTGCTCAGTGGTCAGCTCTGGGTTTCATCTTAGTGTCATCAGGAAAAGATCTGGATGTGTTTGACCTGAAGAAATATTCTGCTTCAGAGGAGGTTCTTCTGAGGCTGCTGCCAGTGGTTTAAAGCCTCCAACAAAGCTCTGTAAGGACACAGATTGGTAATGTATTTTTGATAGATAGGAATCTGCTAATGATGAGGTAAATATTCATGTTTCAGTTTATATATTGGTGCATTGTCTCTTCAATATGTTCCATTGGGAGGGATGAGCAAAAAAAGAAAACAGACTTCCTTCACAGCTGGACATAGTATTACATATTAAAGCAGCAAAACGTCTCCACTGTTAAAATTGAAATTGGATTAATATAGTTAATTATGAAAATTTATAATGTTACCTGTAGTTCAGTCTTTTAAGGCTGGAGGTCCAACTATAGAATGAACCAGTTCACAACAAATGTAAAGGTTGTGTAAATAAAATAGTTCCTTCTCTGTCCAATAAAAACATTGTTGATTTGAAAGAACATAAATTTTGAGGAATTGTTTAATAACAGATTTTCTCTCTGTCTCCTCAGACTGAGTGTCTGTAACCTCTCAGAGAGAAGCTGTGAAGCTCTGTCCTCAGTTCTCAGCTCCCAGTCCTCCAGTCTCAGAGAACTGGACCTGAGTAACAACAACCTGCAGGATTCAGGAGTGAAGCTTCTCTCTGCTGGACTGAAGAGTCCAAACTGTAACCTGGAAACTCTCAGGTAAATTTTTTCTCGATCCTGGTGAAACCAGATTTCTGTCCATTATATTCTATCAGTTATGATGCAAATGTTTTTTCAATAATAGAGTAAAATAATAATAGATGTCTTACTGTGAGATGGGTAACCATGCTAAGTCTGGACACACAAACATGGCTGGTTTTCCTTTACTGCAGCCTGAATGAACCAAGAAGAGAGATATTTAGAAAGGTTGGGTTCAGGCTAACATTGATAGTGTAGCTCTGGATACTTGACAAATTGCTGCATCCTGGTGCACAAGGAGCATTATTGCAGATCCTTCCTCCCAGCAGTTGTTAGACTTCCTAATCCATTGTAAATGTGACTGATGTTGATTTTTATTACCTACAAAACTGGAAGCTCTCAGGTATGGAGGAACCTGCTGCAGGAGCAGAGAAGGTCTGATAGAGGAGGAAGAGGGAGAAATGTCTTTAGTCAGTCTGCTGGGAAACATTTAGTTTGAAGCTGAATTTGTAGTTTGACAATTAAATATTTAGTTTGGAACGATGGGATTTATAAGTGAATGAATAACATGGTGAAAATATAACTTGATATTCTGAACATCATTTTGTCTGTTATGACAGTTGAATAACTAAAATTATTTCTGTTAATTTTGACTCTGTAACTTTGCAAAGAACAGCCTATTACCATATAGCACCATTTTCCACATGGTACTGTATGAACCTGGGAAACCGACCCATCTACTGGAACCACAATGACATGGTAGTCAGAGCAGCAGGGGGCCAAATATAGCTCCATGTGGAACCAAGAGGTTGGAGAGAGAAAATCAGTTTGAAACTGTTTCCTATCAGAGTTCAGTTTGTCTCTCTGTCTTCACAAACCAGGAGCATCATGGGCTGGGCGGGGCTTCCACTGATGGATCTACTGAGGAAATACAAGAAGCTGATTGGCTGATGGACAGGAAGTTAGACTGTTCAGATAAATTACATTAACAGATATTATTGTCATTGAAGAGATATGGCTGAGAGCAATTATAGATTCTAGAATAAGTGGAAATGTTTCAGTAACAGGAAGAGGATGAGCAACATGTTAAAATAATCATCTGTATTCAGAGAAACAAGTAGAGGAATTTATCTAGAATATATATAATATAAAGTCAGAACCTTCTTGAAATTCACTGTTATACAGACCACAAGAGATCTTTTAAACTAAACTGTCATTAATATCTAAAATAATAGTTTGAAGAATTTGAATTAATTTGAGTGACAAGATTTTATTTCCTTTTGGGATCAATAAGCTGTTTTTGTAATTTGAATTTAAGTATATCCATAGAAATAATAATAAATAATTAGAAATGAAAGAAGAGATAACTATTATGAACGTTAGATTAGAATCAGTATGAGCCCCACAGGGGCCTGAATCCGACGGCCAACTGCTGCCTTATTTGTTCGTTCTCTCACTCTTTTATTTTACCAAGACTGCCAGAACCACTTTGTGTCCAGACTTGGGTTTAATAAAACCTCTTTGTCAAAAACATCATCTGGTCTGGACTTTGTATTTTGTGAGTTCTGTGTGATGACATGAGGATCATAACATATTGGTGGCCCATCCTATTCCAACAAAATGTTTAAAACATATTTGGAGGGCCGTTCATTGTTGTGATATTTATGAATGCAGTTTTAATTGTGGTGACTTCTGAAAGTGTGTTTTTCATGTGTTTAGTAACCTTTAGTGTCAGGTTGGTGGGGTGTTTTCAGAACTCTTTAATTTAAATACTGGGTTAAATTTCCCTGTATTTAATGTTTGTCTAGTGCTTGTTTTTGGATTGTTTTAGGAGCAAATTTGTTTCTATTTGTTTCTATTTTTCCCACATTAGTTTTGTTATTTTTGTTCAAAAATAGTTTTTGTCAGTTGCTGCTCAGTTTTCCATCTCTGTATCCAACAGTTAAAAAATGGAAAGATGAAATCCCAGGTTTGCTCTGCTTTGATTCAAGCTGGTGTTTCCCTCAAACCAGCTCTGATGCTGATCCTCAAACTAAGCCTGATGCTGATCTTCAGCCCAGCCTTGATTCTCAGGCTTCATTGGACTCTTTCTGTTAAAACTGACATGGATTAATTTAGTTCATAGAGGAATTTAATATTTCTCTTGCCAGCCTCCTTGTTGCCTTTAGTTCAGTCCTTCATGGCTGGAGGCCCATCTATAGACTGAACCAGTTCACAACAAAAGGCAACATAATTATATATAAAACAGTCCCTTAAATCAGTAAAGAGGAACATTGTTGACTGGAAAAAAAGACACATTTTGAAGAATTGTTTAATAACAGGTTTTCTCCATGTCTCCTCAGACTGAGTGGCTGTAACCTCTCAGAGAGAAGCTGTGAAGCTCTGTCCTCAGTTCTCAGCTCCCAGTCCTCCAGTCTCAGAGAACTGGACCTGAGTAACAACAACCTGCAGGATTCAGGAGTGAAGCTTCTCTCTGCTGGACTGAAGAGTCCAAACTGCAACCTGGAAACTCTCAGGTAACTCTGGGCACTTGACAAATTGCTGCATCTTAGGTGTAAAAAGAAACATTATTACAGATCCCAGCAGTTGCTTGGCTTTCTTATTTATTCCACATGTTACAAATCCATCGATTCATCCATCAGTTCAGACCTTGGGTTCTACCTCAATGTTCTCATTTTCTCATCATGTGATGAATTGTGTGTCTGCAGCTTATCAGGCTGTTTGGTCTCAGAGGAAGGCTGTGCTTCTCTGGCCTCAGCTCTGACCTCCAACCCCTCCCATCTGAAAGAGTTGGACCTGAGCTACAATCATCCAGGAGACTCAGGAGTGAAGCTGCTGTCGGCTGGACTGAAGGATCCACACTGGAGACTGGAAGCTCTCAGGTATGGAGGAACCTGCTGCAGGAGCAGAGAAGGTCTGATAGAGGAGGAAGAGGGAGAAATGTCTTTAGTCAGTCTGCTGGGAAAATTTGTTACCAAGCTTCTAGTTTAAATCAACTGCAATAAATAAAACAATTAAATAGTTGTAAGCAGCTGAACTGGCAGTAACATTGATTACTGCGGTCGGGGCGCATGGAGCGCAGCGTCTCCTGCCATGAATGTCCCAGTAACGTTAAACTCCTCCACATCCTGGTTACTGAATTAATGTCAATAATCTCATATTTACATTTACAGTCATATTCAATAAATTAGAATATTGGTTCCCATGAGGCTCGTTTGTCAGGTTTTAAAACAACTTCAGCAGATATTAAACATATTTTTCATGCTTTCTTACTTTTACTCAAGTAAAAATGTTAATGTGGTTCTTTTACTAGAGAACATTTTTGTCTGTTTATTTGTACTTTTACTTCAGTACATTGTTTGAGTTCTTTCTCCACCTCTGGTGAACAGCCAGTAGGTGGCGCTAGAGTCAGGAGGAGGCAGCCTGGAGAAAAGGCTGTTCCTCCCTGATCTGTTTCCAAGCAGTCAGAGTGTAGAAGTTGAGAGCTGGAGAAGTTTCCTCCTGTTGCTGCAGCAGCAGAGATGTTCTGCTTCATGGACTAAATCAGGTTGGAAAGAGAAGAGATCTTTACTGAGCTGCTGGATAAAAGCTTCTGAAACATTTCAACTCTTTCTGGAAACTAATGAGACATAAAAACAATGGATGTTTTTACCATCCAGACCTTTAGAACCAGTTCAGGTCAATAATTCAGTTGTTTCTGTGGAAGATGAACAGATTTGATGTGAAATGATGAAATTCTTCATTTCTATCTGATGTTCCAGCAGATCTGTAGAAAATGGAGCTGCAGCTCTCAGATATTTCAGTCGTCATGTTTTCTATCAATGAATCCACTGATTAAAGCAGGAATCTCATCTCCATGTTCTCCTCCAGAGGTTCCCAAGGTTTGTTCCTGGAAGCTGCTGCTGGTTCCTCCAATCCAGGCTCCGCCCCCTTTAGAGGAAATCTGTCCATATATGGCGCTAAGAGTCACCTTGATGCTGCAAAGCTTTGTTCAGGGATGAGATGTCAGGATGTTAGTGTCAGTCTGTTCCAGGCTTTAGTTGTTCTCCTCATGAGGAGCTGAAGTCTCTGACAGGAACGTAGAGCTGAACAGGAGAAGAACTTGAAGCTTCTTCTTGGCCTCTGATTGCAACAGCAGGACAATCCAACATTTTAGTCTGACTTCATCTGGAAATATTTCTTTGACCCTGAATCAGTTTGAAGGCAGGCCAGCTCCTCATCAGAGCTGAGATCTTCTCTGTCCTCCATGCTGGAAATGTACAAGTCCAGCAGCTCCTGATCAGTGACATCAGAGCGTGACATCATCAGTAGAATGATGATGTCATTTTCCTCTCAGAGCAGCTTGGAAATCTGAGAGGAAAGATGCAAACAAAGACTCTCTGGACTGTTGGATCTGCTGGTTCTGGTTCCAGATGCTCCTTGGACACTTTCACAAGCCATTACTGCAGCTGCTGGATTCAGGATGCTGCTTCTTCTTCTTGGTCTCATTGTAAATGTGTGCAGCAGCGCCACCTGGTGGTGTTGGTTGGTAGAGGAAGTGCTGAAAGGTTGGAGGTGTTTGTCAGAGGTGTGTGATGATGGAAGCCTCTCCCTGGTTTGTGAGTCTGAGCTCAGAGAGCAAATCTTTGATTCTTGTTGAACTCTTTGTTGAATGTGATGCAGCTTCTCCTTTTTAATGTTTGTATTTCTGGATATTACAGTGAGGCCACAGCAGGTTTTCAGCAGCAGGGCTGTTTAGTGTTTCATTCCTTCATCTGTGTGTGGGAGTGTGGATGGAACAGGTATCCAGGTGTTGTGTCAGAGTTTAGATTGATTGTATTTTAATGCTGATTATTAAATCAGGTTGAGCTTCCAGAAATGTTTCCTTAGTTTCCTGATGTCCTTTTAGGCTTCAGTGAGTTTCTTCAGGTTGTTACTGAGGGATTTCCTTTCTCCTCTCTGTTGGAGCTTTTCCTGTGTTTGGAGAAATGAGTTGTGCTGCAGCAGCACCAACTGTCCTTCCTAGATCCACTGCAGTTTGCAATCCAAATGTTGGACTGTTCCTGTCTCAGTGGAGGACAATGTGTGTCTGAGAGACATGTAATGTCCATGTTTGCTGCTGAAAGAGACTGATGGTCTGACCCCCCTCCTCCTTTCAGGGTGGAGCCTGCTGGAGTCCCATTCTTGACACCAGGTCTGAGGAAGTGTAAGTGTGTTTTTCATCTGATTCATGACAACAAAGCAGCTCACATTCAACCATCTTCAAACTGTCACATCACTCATTCAGGAGTCATCATCAAAGTGTCAATAAATGATCAATAACTGCAGCTGGATTGTGTTTGTTCTCTCCATCAGATTCCTGTCAACTCACCATCGACACAAACACAGTGAACAGAAAACTCAAACTGTCTGAAGACAACAGGAAGGTGACATGTGTGAAGGAGCTTCAGTCATATCCTGATCATCCAGACAGATTTGATTACTGGGATCAGCTGCTGTGTAGAACTGGTCTGACTGGTCGCTGTTACTGGGAGGTCAAGTGGAGAGGATTTGTTGAGATATCACTGAGTTACAGAAGAATTGGGAGGAAAGGAAACAGTAGAGACTGTTTGTTTGGATATAATGATCATTCCTGGAGTCTGAGCTGCTCTGATCATGATGGTTATTCTGTCTGGCACAACAACATAGAAACTCGTCTCTCCTCCTCCTCTGTCTCTAACAGAGTAGCAGTGTATGTGGACTGTCCTGCTGGCATTCTGTCCTTCTACAGAGTTTCCTCTGACTCACTGATCCTCCTCCACACCTTCAACACCACATTCACTGAACCTCTGATTCCTGGATTTGGGTTCTGGTTCTGGTCCAGTTCTGGTTCCTCAGTGTTTCTGTGCTCAGTTGAGTCTAAAGAGTCTAAAGATTTTCCTCCTGTCAGAGAAACTCTCTCACTGTTGAACAGATAGTTCAGTCTCTACAATCTATTTCTTGGTGAAACAATTCTGATTGAGTCTTTGGAAACTTTTTCTTCTTCCAGTCCTTTAAATATGGAAGCTGGGATTATTCCAGGATTATTCCAGGATTATTCCAGGATCCTCATGTTTTTCTGTTTGTTTCCAGTCAAAGCTTCACACCGAATATCAAGATGTTGTTTCTTTTATTTTTTCCTTTCATTCATCAGATTTCATTGAAATGTTGATCAGTTTTTCTCAATCTCTGATCATTTTCTGTTTCTATCGGCTCCTATTTTTCTCAACATGTCAGATTTGAATATTAAATCTTCCTTTTGTAAATTTGCTGCAGTTTTTCTTCATGTGTTTTAAATAAAAACATTTTTCTTCTGCTTTTGGTTCATTTGCTGCTCATTCTGTTCTTTTCCTGTTCAAATTTAAATATTTGCATTAAAAAGATTTTTTCATCAACTCTGCCTTTCAGAAAGTCCTGATTTAAAGTAAAACATTCCCATCCCACGAAGGTCAGAGGTCAATGCTTTGAAGCCTAAAGTGGGAAAATCTTCATATTTTCTGTTTCATTCAGAACTTCTACCTGAACTTTTTGTCTCATCATTAATATTTGTAATTCTCCTTCCATTAAACTGTTGCTGCTCCAAACTGACCAGATCAAAATAATGTATCAGCAAATAAAGTAAATGTTAACAAATTAGATTCATTGCATAAATCATTTATGTAAAGTAAGAAAAGTTTAGGACCCAGTTCTGACGCTTGTGGTTTTCCACAGGTAACTTCTAGTAAATCAGAATTCATATTATTTGTACATTTTGATGTCTTGAGTAACTTTTACCCAGGAATGTGAAAAGCCTCATGATTCAGAAATAAGAAAGAGAATAATTATATAAAAATATATATTGGAGACAGTTTCATAACTTAATATTCAGAAGTTTGCTTCCATCTCCTCAGGTTTGGTCAGAATCTCCTTCAGTCTAATTTGGGTCAAATGTTCTGGTTTCCTTCCACAAGGTTCTCATGATACATTGCTGGAGTTCTGGTCCATTCCTTCTTACAGAACCGGTGACGGTCTTTACAAAAATATTAACGTTTTAATGACCAAATTGGTAATAAAATGACGACCATCAGAAGGCCTGTTCTTCAGGTCAGAGAAGCAGAATATTTTCCTCTCTTCTTCCTCCAACATGGTGCAGACATGGCACATTAAACTGAGCCATGTCTGCTGTTGGCAACAGCAGCTAAAAAGATTTGCAGAGAGGCAGAGGAAGCTGCCATCAGCTGCTGCACTTCTACTATCAGTCCACTAGATGGAGACATGGAGCAACATTTACATTCACTGATTCAACCTGAACAACAGGAAGTATTTTAGTTCACAATCATTAAACTCTACAAGTGGAGAAGATTAACTGATTAATAATCTGACTGAATCAAACACATTTGAACAATATTTATTTTATTTTGAAATGGAGCAACAGGAAACTGTTGATTCTGACTTTAATGGTGGAGACAAGAATTTGATACCAGGGAACAAAAATATGAAGCAGTTTGTTCAGAGAAGAAAACAAAGAAACATCAGCTGTTCATCATGTTGTTTGATTCCAGTTCATCAGTAATCTAATAATCCTGTAGATTAACTTTCAAAAGGAAGAGAGATTAAACTTTGAGTTCAAATTATGGCGAACATTTGCTCCAAACTTTCCTGGTAGCAGGAAAATTATTCTAACTATTTCTAGAACATAAGGCATAAAGTTAAACATGTAGTTATTTAAGCTTTTTATCAAATCAGATTTCCATTTATTTCAGTGAAAATCTCCACATGCAGTTCATGTTATTTATGTTAAAACCTTCACTTTTTGATTTTATGCACATTTTAGTTTAGTTGTTTCAGCCTAAAGTTAGTATTATTAAGACTTTTGATATATTCATCTAATCTACATCTTAGTCAAAGAATTAAAAATTATTATGATGTAGTTTCCCAATTTCATGTGTTTTCAAGAAAATCCCACATAAATCTTACATTTGCTCAGTGAAGGTATATTAAGTGTCTGTAGTGTAAATTTTTCAAAAACCCAACAAGAAAATGTAGATTTTCCATCTGGAAGCAGGTAAAGTGTAGAAACAGGAACACTGACAGTTTATCTGCTCAGGAGGATTTGATGCCTCCTGTCAGAACAGTGATGGTTCAAATCTTCTCTCTCCACTTCGACCACTCGCCACTGGACCAGCAGTAGTTCTTTGGCTGGAGAGCCTTTAAGAAACATTTAAACTAACTGTTGAACTGGACGATGTTCTCTTTGGGGTCAGAGGTTGTAGTACTTGATACTTGGTAGAGTGAAGTTTTACTACTGACTCTGTTGTTTTGGATTTGGAGGTCTGATCTAGATGGACGTTACAGAGAGGTTCTGGTTCTCCTCACTGTGGCTGCTGGGGATTCAGGTTGTTCCTTCCTGGACTTTAGTGGTTGTGTTGGTCATGAGCAGCAGCTGGATTGGCCTCTGGATTGAACTAGGCCAGCATTTGTAGTTCCAGAGCTTCCTCTGAAAATCCTTCATCACGACCCAGTCACCTGGTCTGATGGATGCAACAGGCCTTTGGCAGGAAATGGCAGGAAGGTTTTCACTGTCTGTGAGGCTCGACAAAACCTAGTGGGCAGGTTTTAACAATAAGACAACACAGGAACAATCTACTATTGTTTTTTCATTTTCATTTTTAGCTTCAGTTGGTGAGATTTGACAAAAATATAATATTAAGTAGTCAAAAGGTTTGTCAGGTAGAGAATGTGCAAAGAATTGAACCATCTTAACATCAGCAAGTGTGAAAGAAGGGGCAGTTTACTGCCTGAGGTCTCTGGGCAGCTAGCTTAGCAGCAGCAGCAGCTCTTCTGTCGCCATTGGCAACCGAGTCATCAGAAGCATCAGAAACCAGCCATCTGCTAAGTTATATGTTTAATTTCAATGGTTTGTGTCGTATGAGCTCAGCAGTGTGGGCCTCACTTCCACACAGAGTCTTCAAATCTAATTTGAAGTTTGAATGTAGGTTGATTTATGTTTTTATCCTCGTCTAAAACTGTAAATTTGTCTCATTAAGCTAAAATGTTGTATTCATACTTTTAAGGATTTGAAGTATTTTGGAAAATCCAATCATTTCAGCAAACAGAACCTCTATTCATTATTTTACCCATCTACACTGTAAATTATAGCATATTTACGTGAGAACGATGTTGAATCAACTGAATTTAGTCAAGATTTATTTGTGTGTTAACTCTCCAATTAAAGGAAGCCTAGTAAAGGTTTATGTTTATTGTAAAGTCCAATTTTAAGTTAAGTTTAAAAAAGTAAATGTTAAATCAGTTTTCTATTAATTTAATCAACCAAAACATTGTGTAACATATTATGTGACATTGGGGATCAACCAGCAAAGCATCCCATGATGCATTTCATCCAAAGGTTCATACATTATATTGTGCATTATTTCATAACAGAAGCCATTAGCTATTTCCATTAAGTAATTCCCAAAGAAAGAATTTAAAGAGTTTCAGAAGCTTTGAGTTTGATTGTTTTGTTTTTTAAGTAAAGAGGAAGGAATGGAATCTAAAGCTGCTAAAATGTTGCATTATTTTCTTAAATGTGTTATATGTCATTATGAAAAGTTATTTATACAAATAAATCCCTTATTATTCTACAAAGTAAAGAAAATACTTAAAAACCATTTAAACTGTTTTATTAATCTTTAATATGTAAATACTAACTATATAATTTCATGCTCAGTTATTATATAAACATCCATTCATTCTATCAAACATGGCAGGTTTTTTCTTTCTTCCTAAACTCTGTGAAACTCAAAGGGAGCGTTGCTATGGAAACTGAAGGCGGGAACAAATCCAGTAGGTGGGAGGAGCTAGGAGGGGTCAGTCTCAGACAGTTCAAAGGTCGACTGTAGGCAGTCCTACTTCCTCCTTACACTGTTAGAATTAACAGAGCAAAATATAATTTTGGTTGTCAAAGTATAAAAATAAAAATTTCCATCCTGAAGACAAACTAAGATCTCAGATCATCTCATGCAATTTTCCTTTAGAAACTTAAGTTGCTTCATCAAACTCCAACTAATTTTAGTTTAGTAAACAATATTTATCAAACACTAAACACACAAACATTCAACATGAAACAGACAAACAGTCAGAATTTGGAATCAGTTAAATTTTCATCACAGTCAATAATTTCCAGTCAGTCCTCATTTTGTATATTTTATCAAATTCTAATTATCAAATTTACTGAAGCTTCAAGATTCTCTAATTTTCCTCCTTTTAACATATTTTAATGTTTGAATTGAACTCTAATCTACAGGATCCTGTTTTAAGTTATGTGTTCACAGTCAAACAAGAAATCTCAATATAATTTAGGATCACAGCAACAAATTGATCAAGTTTCTGCTGAAGCTTCACTAATTTTAGGTTTTGTTATAACAAATATTTCCAGGAAAACAAAAAGTCTTTTTAACCTCTTAGTTCAAATGTATCACAGTTTTATTTTATAAGAATTTCCTTCTATTGAATTTCAATACAACAAAAATTATATGGTATACCAACATGTTCTAAACACTGCAGTATTAATGATCTCTAATTCTTAACCCTGAAAGATGTTTTGTTTATTCCCATACTAATATCTAACTACAGCTTAGATCTTCAAAAAGGAGAACAAAATAAATCTCAACCATCTGAGTGTCAGAAGTTTTCAAAACATTTAGAATCCAGGAGAAACTTTGACTTTATTCCTATTCAACATTAAATTTACTGTCTTTGTCTAAAACTATTCAGTTTTTATTTATTGATTTTAAAACATTTATTTCAAAACCATTTTTTGTTTAGAATGTTCTCTATCTGTTTTACTTGCTATAATTCAATGGCATAATTTTGTTAGTTCATTGCAGAACTAAAGTGATTGCAGTTTCCCTTCACAGTTTCTCAATCTATGGTTCATGGACCCTTAGAGGGTCATTAGTGTTGGTCCTTCTGTTCAGGACTTAGAATTAACAGGAACAATTGAAAGAGTTTCTCTATTTATTGAGCATAAAAACTCTATTGAAGTCATTCTTTTCTCTCTAAAGAATTTCTAAATATGAACAGGGTTAGTAAGCCAGCAGTCTTCGTCGTAGTGTGTGTGTGTGTGTGTGTGTGTGTGTGTGTGTGTAACTCATCTTAAATGTCTCCTTTCTCTTCTCTCTCTCCCTCCTGCTGTCGGCGTCGCTGCAGTGAAATCCTCCCCGTCTCTCTCCTCCGGCTCCCTGTCAGTCCAACTGGTTCTGGTCTTGGATCTCTGGCTGGTCCAGATCGTCCCTCAGTCAATGTCCATGTTGTCCACAGATGAAACAAGCATCACCAGTTCAGAGTGGTGTCTTCTCCTCTCACAGCTTTGAATCATGTTTATCTTTTCTTTCTCTGCGCTGATACTGGACAGCAGACCAGCGGAGGTTGTTAAAGCTCAGTCACACACAGTTTCAGTCCAAATGTCCAACAGGAGACCTGACAGTCGTCCCCTGAATGGAAATGTTTCATCAGTTCTCTGGTGTCAAAAATAAAAATCAGGATCAACAGACACTTCAGTGGCTGGAGGTGATGAAGGTTTTCTTCATCTTCCTGATCTTCTTGATCCACTGGATCCACTGGATCTACTGGATCTACTTTCATCAGCTGGTGGTGTGAGAGGGACATCATCTGGTCCATGGGAGGACAGGGTTGAGGAGTTGAGGTCAGAGGTCAGATGCACCGCAGCAAGGCTCATATAGAGGAAAAAAAGAAGCAAATAGAAATCAATTTGGTTTATTTTGTTTTAGTCACTTATTATTCATCCTTTTAAGGAATAAAATCATTTGCTTATTCAAACACACAAAAACATAAAACATATTAAGGCCTGTAATTTATTGACAAAAGATTTATGTTCAGTAATAGAAGCATTTCCATTTGTTTATCATTTTTCTGTCTTTCTCTTCGTTCTCTCTCTTTCATCCAAACTTTCCTCGTGTTTCTCCAGATGAACTAAACTCTTTGTTTCTGATTTCTTTGCCTCAGTTCACTTCCTCTGCTTCTAATTCTCTTTCTCTTCCTTTCAGAACGATCAGCTTCAATGAACCACCTGCAAGAAAAATGACACTTTTTATACATTCATTCACACCATGCAGACTTTTTTCAGACTATTTCATTACTATATAGTGAAACAATTCACCCTGAGGAGGAGAAAAGACCCTGGAACCACTCAGGCCAAATCTTCTGAATAGGTGGGATTTCCTCTTTAGGCTGCAAACGTCTTCACAGAATCAAACCAATCAGCTTTGTGGTCGCTCTGCCTCTTAATCCTCTAAGAGGGTCTTTATTTCTGATAAACGTCTTTAGGATTCTCTAAAGGTTTGGTACCCTGAATTTAAAAACCAAAACTCTAGTAAATACCTGCCTTATTCTCCGATAAGGACTTTAACTAGGACTCATCCTAGAACCTGTGGTTCCATCAAAACTCTATCAAGGTTTTTTCTTCAGCTTTCCAAGAAAACCAATAAAATCTCTGTAAGTTCTCAATTTCTTAGACAGACACCCTTACAGGTATCTTCAAGAAAATAATCTTTCACTTTTACAAAGATCTGTCTTCTCTTCTTCTCTTACTTTTCTTCTTTTTTAAATTCTTTTCCTTTGTAATCTCTATTAATCTGGTCAATCTCAATCCTCAGGGAGAAAGGTTTATCAGATCCTTTACTATTTTAGATTCTGTCATTTAGAGTTTTTAAGTTCATTTATTACCTGAGTGAGAGTCTCACCAGATATCAGTGGATTGAGTTTGTTGATCTCAGCGTTGGAGCCGTGGAGCCGACCAGCAGCCCTCGTCTCTCTTTAATCCTAATCCAGGTTTGAGGCTGGAGCCGAGTGTCCAGGTTGGCACCAAGTTGTTGTGGAAGAAATGAATTTCCAAGCTCTGTTAGACGAAATCACTCAATCAGGTTTATCTGTATATTGTGCACAATACAGAGAGCTTGTAAGACAATCAATAATGAAGCAGTTCAGAGTGAAAAGCTCTAACAGGCAGAGTCAACATGCAGGTTTTATATCAAGGATAAGGATCCAAAACATGGAGAGACAGTCTGGTTCCCAAGCAGCTGCAGGAAAACAACTTCCTACCTTGTGTGTTTAACCCAAACAGGTTCTGTTGGTGAGATTCACAAGCATTTAATGTAACATGATCAGCAGATGTTAACTTAGAATAATTTTCCCACCAAACAGACACTTACTTTGTAATTTTATTGTATATTTTTCCTTAATGTGGCCCTAAAACTCTGTTGTAGAAAATAAATCTGGACATAAATATATAATTTTCTACATATTTTTAATCTGAAAATTACAATCTTTATATATGTGGAATACAAGATGTTAGCTTTGTTAGCTTATGTTGTTATGGTGATATAAATGGTGATTATCTTGACTGAGGCATGTTTGTTCCTCCATACATCAGTTTTAGTTTATATTAGTTTGCCAATAACATAATCAATAAATTAAACTAATGGTTGTTGCTTCAAAATAATAAGTCTAATCAGTTTGATTTGTTAAAAAGAGAAACAATTTTTAAAATACAAGATGGCGACTTTACTAAATTAACAGCAGAAGTGTTTGGTTTTATTATTATCACTATTAGTGTACAAAGTTCCTGATGTTTCCAACTGATTTTAGTTTTTAAAGTTCAGAACCTGAACATCACTGAATGGGAGGAGGGCAGATTTCCCAGCATTCAGTCTAAAGAAGCTCAGCTCTTCTCAGCTCTGAGACGTTTTCTGAATAAATCCCAGTCAGTGGAATCTGCAGACCTGCTCAGATCCAAACATCCCATTTTTCAGGAGTCACTGGTTTCATCTGTGTCATTGTTCCAGCTGCTGAGGTCAGAATCCAGCTGTGAAACCTGGAGGTTGAATGTTCAGGTTCTCTCCTCCCAAACATCCCCCCTCCCTCCAGCTGTGGAGAACAGCTGGAAAACAGCTGCATGTGTAAATAATGAGTCTGGAACAAGCTGCCACCTCTCTGCTGCTTGATCTGACTCTGACTTTAAATTCAGGTTGATGATTGAAATGAAATCAGGGTTTCAACCTGGATCAGCAGAACCTCCTCAGCTGATCCTGGTTTTAAACAGAGACTGTCCTCACTCTGCTCACCACACTAACATAATGATCAGTGATTATATAGGAGCTTTAGGAATAATCTGCATTAGAACAATGTGTGGATTTAGCTGCAGTACTGTGGTGATGTTAAGAATTATAGTTTAGTTTAATTTTTCTGATTATTTTCTGCTTGTAATTATATTCTGACCAGTTACAGCAGCAGGAAGCAACCAGCTGTTCTTTTCTCTGGGCTCATTTCTCCTCATGACTCCATCATGAAACATTTTCATCAGAACTTCTCTCCTGTCTCATGAAGATTTATCAACCTGCCTCTGATTTCACTGCAGACCTTCTACTTCCTGGTTCTGCTGCTCTGAAAGAAGAAACTACAAACCAGGTGAGCTGTCATATAATCACTTATGCAACATTTATAACACTTTGACTTTGAACTTATGTTGTTTATGTCAGGTAAAAGTCCAGTTCTGTTGTGTATCTGTACAGGTGTGGCATTAGTCTGGTTCTCCTACGGTTCTGTTGGGCCTCAGTCTGTTGTTCAGATGTTCTTCTTCAACTCTTTGGACAGTTTGAACAAACTGTAAGTCTGTTTTATTTTCTACTTGAAGTTTATCTACAGAAACTTTTCAACTTGTTTCGGTTCTATGACATTTAGATAAAATGTTCCCTTTTAAATTCAGCTCAAAGTTTCATCTCTGCTGTTTGAAAGCTAATCTACAGGATTATTCAATTATTGATGAATTGGAAGAAAAACATGATGAACACTTTGATGTTTCTTTATTTTATTCTGTAAACAAAATCATTCATCATTTTATTTCCAGGAATCAAACTCCAGTCTCAACCATTAATGTCAAACAAAAGAGTTTCGTTTCTGCTTTGTTTCAAATTGAAATATTATTCTTAAAATGTCTTTGATTCAGTCAGATTATTAAACAGTTGAACTTTGATAGAGCAGATAATCCACTTGTTCATGTCACACTTGTTGTAGAGATTATTAATTAACTAACTAAAATACTTCCTGTTCAGGTTGAATCAGTGAATGTAAATGTTGCTCCATGTCTCCATCTAGTGGACTGATAGTAGAAGTGCAGCAGCTGATGGCACCTTCCTCTGCCTCTCTGCTGTCTGACTGCATTCACCTGACACTGATATGAAGCAGAGAAGAAGAGCCAATCAGAGGAGGAGCAGCTGATCTTTTTCCAGCTCTAATGATGTAAAGGATGATCAGAGTTGATGTGCAGATGAATGATGTGTGTTTCCTCTGCAGGTGAAGGTAGAAAGTGTGTGTGAGCTGATGTGAATTCAGCAGCATGGATCAGTGTGAGGACAGAGAGGAGGGAGTCCCTCCCTCTAAAACCACTCTGTGTGGGGAAGATGAGAGCCAGAGCAAAGGTCAGAGGTGAGGTCACCATCTCTAACTGTCCACAGCCCTTTTCACACAGCGTTCACTATATCAGGCCAGAACAGACGTGGTGATGAAGCTGCTGCTGCTCCTCTTTGCTGATTAAGTTTTAATCATCATGTTTCTGTCAGGATCCATGAGAGACCAGAACCAGAACCAGAACCCAGCTGTGTGTCCTTTAAGAGCGACAGGTCAAAGGGTCTTCTCATTGGATTTAAATCTCCTGGATCTCCACCATCAGAGAGGTGAGCTGTTTCTAACTGCTGTAACTGTTCTGTTTATATCTGTTATTGTGGCCATGTGATGATAACAAGTTCTGTTGGGTTCTGTTGTCATGAAAACTTTGGACTGAATTTCAGGTTATTTTTCTTTTCAAACGAATTATGTCAAAGATGTAATACGTATGATGTCTCCATGGAAACATGTTCCAATAAGGAACATGTTACTATGAACACAGTAAAGTTCAAGTGGCTCCTTTGTACAAAAATCAAACAGGTCCGTTTAGATCCACAGTCTCTACCCAGAGCTTCACTAGTTAACAGAAATCTCAAAATCTGATCTGATGTTTACCTGACATCAATTTAACCGTCATTCATTGGTCAGTTATTGACACCATACAGAAAGAATCTTAAAAATCGTCAGTCAGGACACACTCTTATAAACTATTATGTTGACATGACATTTGAACCAGAAACATTTAACTGTGTTTTATTCTGTTTTCTATAAGCCTAATTGCTCCAAAGGAAACACTCATTTATTTTGTCCCATCCCATCCCATCCCATTTTCTGTTCACCCTTTGTCCCTAATGGGGTCTGGAGGTGCTGGTGTCTATCTCCAGCTACGTTCCGGGCGAGAGGCGGGGTCACCCTGGACAGGTCGCCAGTCTGTCGCAGGGTAACACAGAGACATACAGGACAAACAACCATGTACACACACACACACACACCTAGGGAGAATTTAGATAGACCAATTAACCTAACAGTCATGTTTTTGGACTGTGGGAGGAAGCCGGAGTACCCGGAGAGAACCCACGCATGCACAGGGAGAACATGCAAACTCCATGCAGAAAGACCCCGGCCGGGAATCGAACCCAGGACCTTCTTGCTGCAAGGCAACAGTGCTACCAACTGTGCAGCCCGGCTCATTTATTTTGTCCGATATTAATATTAACACAAGAACAAATAGACAGAAGTGAATTTTATTTCTAGGTTGATATTTGCATCTTTCTCTAAAATCTGACAAAAGACAGATTCATTCTGAAATAAAAAAAATGTATATGAATTATTTTATGATTCCACCTCTGAAGTTCAAACATCATCCAACATGGCAGATTATCAACCATTTCTACAGTTAAACTAAATATTTTGTGGATCTGATTGAGCAGTGGGCTTCAGTGTCTCTAACGGACCATCTGGTTCTGATTGAATCTCCATCAGATCCTCCTTGGATGGTCAGAGTGGAAATGATTCCTGGTTCTTCTCCATGTCAGAGCTCAACACTAAGATCACCAAACTTCTCTCAGTCATTTCAAACCAACATGTTGGTCTCAGAAACAAATCTTTCTGCTCTTTAAAGAAGGCTGGACATTATTCAGGAGGATCAATGATCAGGAACATGTTGGAGGATTGGACCGGTTCTGATAGGAATAATTTAAAACAACAGGTTGACGATCTCTTTGGTTCTGTTGTGTCTCACAGCTCTTTATTTTACAAATGGTCACAATAAAATTAATCTTTAAAACAGAACTCAACAGAAAGTTTTTAGAGTTTTTTTTTACCAGGTTCCATCAGAGTTTCACACAAGAAGAAGAACCAGAACCCAGCTGTGTGTCCTTTAAAAGCAATTATTCAATGGATCATAAGATTGACTTTAAATCTCCTGGACCGCCATCATCAGAGAGGTGCGCCGTTACTAATTGTTGTAACTGTAGAAATAGAACCGGTGAGAACTCAGATGTTCCCAGTTATATTTACAGAGAGGTTTGATCTACTATCTACAAAAATCAGCTGCTCTGTTCTATTGAAAACACCAACTTATCTTCATCTCTGGGGTGTTGATGATGGTGTTCTTCTGCTTCCTGGCTTCATGTCAGACTGTGGAAGACATTTCCATGACCTCCTCCATGTCCACATCACCTCAGATCTATTCATAGGAACCTGATGGATGTCCCACACTGTCCTGAACACCTGTGTGGACAGAGCCTTCATTTCCACTGTCCCCAACCTCTGGGAAACTGTCTCCACCAGCATCAGATCTGCTGACACTGTGGACTGTTAGAAGTCCACTATCAGTACCAACTTTTTGAAATGTCTACTGGGTGTTTCTGGTGTTACTGGTCTCCATTGTTGTAGTTAATCTTCCTCCTAACTTCTTTGTATTATTTTTATGTGATGCTCTGTTTTTCTGCTTTATGGACTTTTAATGTGAAACTCCTGGTGATTCAATCTGTGAATACTGATGAATGAATATTTCCTGACTTCCTAATTGTTCCTGGTTCCTCCACAGAGTGGACCAGCAGAGCTCAGAGGTTCCCAGTGGTCCGTCTGCCCAGCAGAAACAAACACAGCTTCGTGATGTGTTTGACTCCATATTTATGGTCTGTACATGAACAAGAACTACTTTTCCATGAGTTCTGTTCAAAGACACCTTCATGCTGCACTTTGTAGACCAGAGGACTGTCAGTCTGTCCAAAATCCACCTGGTGTTTGGCTCCATGATTTCAGTCTGATGTTTCCTTCATCTATTTTTCTGTTCCAGCTGCTGGAAGACAATATTGTCACTTTTGTGAAGAAAGAACTGAAGAAGATTCAGAAAGATCTGAGTCCAGATTACCCAGAACATTCAGAGAGTCAGAGAGATGATGAGGTGTTGGAAGGTGATGATGAAGAGCAGAGGAGGAGCAGCAGAGAGGCAGTGATGAAGATCACACTGAACTTCCTGAGGAGGATGAAGCAAGAGGAGCTGGCTGACCATCTGCAGAGCAGTAAGAGGGGATTTCTACAGAGATTTGAAATGATAGATAAATCACACATTTACTGAAATTTGAAGAGATGGAATCACATTTATGCAAAACATCTTCAGAAGTGATGTAATCAAATTCAAAAGATGATTATTTTTCATATCTGATTTTTGTTATTGTGTTAATTTAGGATATTTTGCTCCAGTTTGTCAACATCAACTTAAATCTGGTCTGAAGAAGAAGTTCCAGTCTGTGTTTGAGGGGATTGCTAAAGCAGGAAGTCCAACCCTTCTGAACCAGATCTACACAGAGCTCTACATCACAGAGGGAGGGACTGGAGAGGTCAATGATGAACATGAGGTCAGACAGATTGAAACAGCATCCAGGAAACAACACAGACCAGAAACAACAGTCAGACAAGAAGACATCTTTAAAGTCCCACCTGGAAGAGATCAACCAATCAGAACAGTGATGACAAAGGGAGTGGCTGGCATTGGGAAAACAGTCCTAACACAGAAGTTCACTGTAGACTGGGCTGAAGACAAAGCCCACCAGAACATCCAGTTCATATTTCCATTCACCTTCAGAGAGCTGAATGTGCTGAAGGAGAAAAAGTTCAGCTTGGTGGAACTTGTTCATTATTTCTTTAGTGAAACCAAAGAAATCTGCAGCTTTGAACACTTCCAGGTTCTGTTCATCATTGATGGCCTGGATGAGAGTCGACTTCCTCTGGACTTCCACAACAAGGAGATCCTGACTGATGCTACAGAGTCCACCTCAGTGGACGTTCTGCTGACAAACCTCATCAGGGGGAAACTGCTTCCCTCTGCTCTTCTCTGGATAACCACACGACCTGCAGCAGCCAATCAGATCCCTCCTCAGTGTGTTGGCATGGTGACAGAGGTCAGAGGGTTCAATGACCCACAGAAGGAGGAGTACTTCAGGAAGAGATTCAGAGATAAGCAGCAGGCCAGCAGGATCATCTCCCACATGAAGACATCACGAAGCCTCCACATCATGTGCCACATCCCAGTCTTCTGCTGGATCACTGCTACAGTTCTGGAGGATGTGTTGGAGACCAGAGAGGGAGGAAAGCTGCCCAGCACCCTGACTGAGATGTACATCCACTTCCTGGTGGTTCAGACCAAAGTGATGAAGGTCAAGTATGATGGAGGAGCTGAAACAGATCAACACTGGAGTCTAGAGAGCAGGAAGATGATTGAGTCTCTGGGAAAACTGGCTTTTGATCAGCTGCAGAAAGGAAACCTGATCTTCTATGAATCAGACCTGACAGAGTGTGGCATCGATATCAGAGCAGCCTCAGTGTACTCAGGAGTGTTCACACAGATCTTTAAAGAGGAGAGAGGGCTGTACCAGGACAAGGTGTTCTGCTTCGTCCATCTGAGTGTTCAGGAGTTTCTGGCTGCTCTTCATGTTCATCTGACCTTCATCAACTCTGGTTCTGATGTGATGAAAGAAACACAAAGATCTAGGAGGTCTTCATTATTTAATAAATCTGACCTAAAATCTCTCCATCAGAGAGCTGTTGACCAGGCCTTACGGAGTCCAAATGGACACCTGGACTCGTTCCTCCGCTTCCTCCTGGGACTTTCACTGCAGACCAATCAGAGACTCTTAAAAGGTCTGCTGACAGAGACAGGAAGTAGCTCACAGACCAATCAGAAAACAGTTCAGTTCATCAAGAAAAAAATCAGTAAAAATGTGTCTGCAGAGAAAAGCATCAATCTGTTCCACTGTCTGAATGAACTGAATGATCGTTCTCTAGTGGAGGAGATCCAACAGTCTCTGAGTTCAGGAAGTCTCTCCACAGATAAACTGTCTCCTGCTCAGTGGTCAGCTCTGGGTTTCATCTTAGTGTCATCAGGAAAAGATCTGGATGTGTTTGACCTGAAGAAATACTCTGCTTCAGAGGAGGTTCTTCTGAGGCTGCTGCCAGTGGTTAAAGCCTCCAACAAAGCTCTGTAAGGACACAGATTGTTACTGTATTTATTTTTTGATAGAAATCTGCTAATTATGAGGTAAATATATTTTCATGTTTCAGTTTATATATTGGTACATTGTCTCTTCAAAGCGTTCCACTGGTGGGGAGGAAAGGGACGTGCAAAAGTGAAACAGATTTCCTTCAGCAAAGCTGGACATATTGTTTCATATCCCAGCAGCAAAACTATTCCTCTTCATGTTAAAATTGAAACTTGGTTAATTTAGTTCATTGTGGAATCTTATAATTATCTCTCCATCCTCCTTTTTGCCTGCAGTTCTAAACTTTAAGGCTGGAGGACTAACTGTAGAATGAACCGATTCACAACAAACATCAACATGAATGTGTGTAAAATAAGATAGTTCCTTCTCTGTCCAACCAAAGTGATGATGATTTGAAAGAACATAAATTTTCATCATTTATTTAATAACAGGTTTTTCTCTCTGTCTCCTCAGACTGAGTGGCTGTAACCTCTCAGAGAGAAGCTGTGAAGCTCTGTCCTCAGTTCTCAGCTCCCAGTCCTCCAGTCTCAGGGAACTGGACCTGAGTAACAACAACCTGCAGGATTCAGGAGTGAAGCTTCTCTCTGCTGGACTGAAGAGTCCAAACTGCAACCTGGAAACTCTCAGGTAAAATGTTCTCAATCCCAGTGATTTCTATCCACTAGCTGCTAGCAGAGATTGCCAAAAGTATTTGACCACGCATCCAAATAATCAGAATCAGGTGTTCCAATAACTTCCATGGCCACAGGTGTATGAAAATAAGCACCTAGGCATGTAGACTGTTTTTACAAACATTTGTGAAAGAATGTGTTGCTCTCAGGAACTCAGTGAATTCCAGAGTGGAACTGTGACCTATCACAGTTCCACCCACTTGAAAAAAACCCACTTGTTGCACATTAGGATGTTTTCTGATTGGTCACATTAGGATGTGCAACAAGTGGGATTTTTTCATGTTCTGGGTGGCTGAGAACCTATAAATATGTAGAAATTGAATATTTGGGTTAGTATCATAACTTGAACCGAAGGCTGAGCTCCAGCGTTTTCTAGAAAAATATTCAGATTTTATATTGTTATTTTATTTTGGTTTTAACCGCTCTACATTGAAAATGATAAGAAATAAAGACATACTTTATTTTGTATTACTATCAGCTTCAATAGCCCCTCTGCTCTCGGTTCACATACAGAGCTGTCGGCTAGTGGTAACACTCAGCCCCACCAGTTTCAAATGCTTCTTATGAAAGTAAGAGTTAAAGAGTTAAACATAATTGAAATATTGGCCACTTTCGACAGAAAAAGGAACTAAGTCTATGAAAGCAATGTAGCCAGTTTTGCTACTTTTGATTTAAGGCATAATAATGCAGTTTATCATGATTCAGCTGAAGAAATGAAATGAACAAACTGTGGTCTGATTTTTGTTAGTGTGTTTCTTCCTCTTAAGCAGTGAAAGTAAATAAAATGTGTTACATGTCTTTTGCTTTAAGTATTTACTTACTGGAGGGTTTTTGTTTGTGCTGCAGAGCCACAGCTAACAGCTAGCTCCTCACTTCAGCGGCTCTAACTGAGCCTGTGCTGTTCAGCTGCTGTTGCTCCTCCTCCACTTTGGACTGAACCATTGTTCTAAGAATGGTGGGGGGAACCTTAAAATTAATTCTTGTTCTTTTCTTAGATGAATGGCAGATTTATTTTGTTCTTTATTTCTTATGCATTTTTATATTGATATTGTTTAAATACAAAGGTTTCTTTCATGATTTATTTGGGGGGACAATTCCAAGATTGCGGGGGTCCGGACCCCCCGACCCACCTGGGATTTACGCCCATGTCCATACAGGTCAGCCTGTGTCCAGTTTGAGTGAAAAGAGGTGCAGGTGATCCGCGCTTCAGAGATCAAGCAGTGGCAGCACGAGGCAACATGTAGAGGCACCAGCTGTGTGATTGGTCCACTCTCCTGGTTTTAAATGCATCAACTATAAACCTATCTATAGAAATAAATCTGCTCCACCAGGCCAGTGAAACGATCAGAGCAACAAAGACTCTGGCACTCCAGCTTTGTAAGAAAAAAAGAGCATTATTGCAGATCCTTCCTCCCAGGAGTTGTTAGACTTTCTAAACCAGAACTTCTCCCAAAAAACTCTTACATATGATTATAAATTGCTCTACTCAGCTGCACATTTTTTCAAACTGATTATGCTGTTTTTATTAAATGTACAACATTATTATTCCCCTATTGTAAATGTGTCCTTACTCTACAGTCTATTATTTTTTATTTTTACCTTTACTTCAATGTTTGATTTTTCCATTTACCTTAAACTTGTTGCAGGTAAACCTGAACTCCCTGCTGTGGAAAAATGAAGGATTTTTCTATCCTGATCTGTTGTATAAGTGTCAAATGTTGATTTTTATTACTCAGAAAAACAAAATTTGAGCACTATTACTCTTTCATTTTATTGACAGCTTAAGAACAATTTATTGAGTGTTTTCCTCTTGTGAAAATGACCAGTTCAGACCTTGGGTTCTACCTCAATGTTCTCATCATGTGATGAATTGTGTGTCTGCAGCTTATCAGGCTGTTTGGTCTCAGAGGAAGGCTGTGCTTCTCTGGCCTCAGCTCTGACCTCCAACCCCTCCCATCTGAAAGAGTTGGACCTGAGCTACAATCATCCAGGAGACTCAGGAGTGAAGCTGCTGTCGGCTGGACTGAAGGATCCACACTGGAGACTGGAAGCTCTCAGGTATGGAGGAACCTGCTGCAGGAGCAGAGAAGGTCTGATAGAGGAGGAAGAGGGAGAAATGTCTTTAGTCAGTCTGCTGGGAAACATTTAGTTTGAAGCTGAATGTTTAATTTGATAATTAAATATTTAGACGCCTCATCTGGAGGCAGAGATCATTACCCAGTTTTCTGGAATATTCTCCAGACTAAGAACGGCTCACAAGGAAAATTAAAGAGTGGGATGGGTTTAATAGTTTAATAGGGACTCTGACTAAATTAATAAAAGAAGTTCAGTTAGATTTCCATGATGATCTACTGATGGCAGAAAGGACTTTAAAACAATATTTGATGGAGCTCCAGACCAATCAGCCCCAAGAAGCAAAGATGAGAAGAAAAGTAACTCCATGTTGGTCAGATGGATGTTTAAAAGTTATGGGAGAGAAAAATAAAGAACTTTAGATTTTAAACAAAACTCACAACTTTCAGGATTTAATAAAATATAAATTACATAAAAAGTGAAGAAAACTATTCATGAGGCAAAGAAAGAAAGTGAGAATTTTAACAGTTTCATCCATTTAGTAGTTTGATCTCCACCAGGGGGCGACATCTGGAAAATGATCCAAAGAATGAAAGGAATCAGGAGAGAATGGAAATCCCTTGTTTTCCAGAGGAAATGAAGAATTGCAGTGAATGATGGTGAAAAAGTAGAATTGTGCTCTGTTGACTGTGGTAGAAATGAAAAAACAATAATAAGACATTTTAGACAGATCCAAGAAAAGACTAATGTGTTTAGGTTTTCAGTAGTTGGGAAAGCTTTTGGGATTGTTCAATAAAGTTTGGGAAAAATTCCCAACGTCTTGGAAAAAGGCAGAGACCCTTCATGTTGGAAAACCAGGGAAATATCCATCCGACCAATCAGATTCCAGATCCACAGCTCTGACGTCACATTTAGGATAAATAATGGAATCGTAATAAGAGAAAGAAAAACATTTTATTGATAAAGTAGAGGGATGATATCAGCCCATCAGATGGTTTAGAAGAGGGAGAGGAAGCATCATGGGACTGCAGAGGTCCTTCACCTGATCCTGGTTGTTGGGACAAGAACTTTGTTACTGAACTTAAGGACATTTTTCATGTTTCTGTACGTAAGTAGATTTAATGGTGGGAACTTTTACTCCACTACATTTTACAGTATCTGTACTTTCTACTTCACTACATTTCTATAAATCGTTGCGTTACAAGTTACATCCAAGTCGCTTTGTGCTTTTTGATTTGTTGGTTAGTTTGAAAGTAATCAATGATTCTGGTGCCGCCTTTGCCTCCCTGATATCATGAACTGCTAGCTTTCAAAAATTCACCATCAAATCTGAAAATCATATCGAGGAAAGTTAAGCTGCTAAACGCTGTCTGAGTTTTGGGTGTTAAACTGATTTAGGTTAGAGAAGTTTTATGTAATCTTACCAGCTTCTAGTTTAAATCGACTGCAATAAATAAAACAATTAAATAGTTGTAAGCAGCTGAACTGGCAGTAACATTGATTACTGCGGTCGGGGCGCATGGAGCGCAGCGTCTCCTGCCATGAATGTCCCAGTAACGTTAAACTCCTCCACATCCTGGTTACTGAATTAATGTGAATAATCTCCATCTCATATTTACATTTACATTCATATTCAATAAATTAGAATATTGGTTCCCATGAGGCTCGTTTGTCAGGTTTTAAAACAACTTCAGCAGATATTAAACATATTTTTCATGCTTTCTTACTTTTACTCAAGTAAAAATGTTAATGTGGTTCTTTTACTAGAGAACATTTTTGTCTGTTTATTTGTACTTTTACTTCAGTACATTGTTTGAGTTCTTTCTCCACCTCTGGTGAACAGCCAGTAGGTGGCGCTAGAGTCAGGAGGAGGCAGCCTGGAGAAAAGGCTGTTCCTCCCTGATCTGTTTCCAAGCAGTCAGAGTGTAGAAGTTGAGAGCTGGAGAAGTTTCCTCCTGTTGCTGCAGCAGCAGAGATGTTCTGCTTCATGGACTAAATCAGGTTGGAAAGAGAAGAGATCTTTACTGAGCTGCTGGATAAAAGCTTCTGAAACATTTCAACTCTTTCTGGAAACTAATGAGACATAAAAACAATGGATGTTTTTACCATCCAGACCTTTAGAACCAGTTCAGGTCAATAATTCAGTTGTTTCTGTGGAAGATGAACAGATTTGATGTGAAATGATGAAATTCTTCATTTCTATCTGATGTTCCAGCAGATCTGTAGAAAATGGAGCTGCAGCTCTCAGATATTTCAGTCGTCATGTTTTCTATCAATGAATCCACTGATTAAAGCAGGAATCTCATCTCCATGTTCTCCTCCAGAGGTTCCCAAGGTTTGTTCCTGGAAGCTGCTGCTGGTTCCTCCAATCCAGGCTCCGCCCCCTTTAGAGGAAATCTGTCCATATATGGCGCTAAGAGTCACCTTGATGCTGCAAAGCTTTGTTCAGGGATGAGATGTCAGGATGTTAGTGTCAGTCTGTTCCAGGCTTCAGTTGTTCTCCTCATGAGGAGCTGAAGTCTCTGACAGGAACGTAGAGCTGAACAGGAGAAGAACTTGAAGCTTCTTCTTGGCCTCTGATTGCAACAGCAGGACAATCCAACATTTTAGTCTGACTTCATCTGGAAATATTTCTTTGACCCTGAATCAGTTTGAAGGCAGGCCAGCTCCTCATCAGAGCTGAGATCTTCTCTGTCCTCCATGCTGGAAATGTACAAGTCCAGCAGCTCCTGATCAGTGACATCAGAGCGTGACATCATCAGTAGAATGATGATGTCATTTCCCCCTCAGAGCAGCTTGGAAATCTGAGAGGAAAGATGCAAACAAAGACTCTCTGGACTGTTGGATCTGCTGGTTCTGGTTCCAGATGCTCCTTGGACACTTTCACAAGCCATTACTGCAGCTGCTGGATTCAGGATGCTGCTTCTTCTTCTTGGTCTCATTGTAAATGTGTGCAGCAGCGCCACCTGGTGGTGTTGGTTGGTAGAGGAAGTGCTGAAAGGTTGGAGGTGTTTGTCAGAGGTGTGTGATGATGGAAGCCTCTCCCTGGTTTGTGAGTCTGAGCTCAGAGATCAAATCTTTGATTCTTGTTGAACTCTTTGTTGAATGTGATGCAGCTTCTCCTTTTTAATGTTTGTATTTCTGGATATTACAGTGAGGCCACAGCAGGTTTTCAGCAGCAGGGCTGTTTAGTGTTTCATTCCTTCATCTGTGTGTGGGAGTGTGGATGGAACAGGTATCCAGGTGTTGTGTCAGAGTTTAGATTGATTGTATTTTAATGCTGATTATTAAATCAGGTTGAGCTTCCAGAAATGTTTCCTTAGTTTCCTGATGTCCTTTTAGGCTTCAGTGAGTTTCTTCAGGTTGTTACTGAGGGATTTCCTTTCTCCTCTCTGTTGGAGCTTTTCCTGTGTTTGGAGAAATGAGTTGTGCTGCAGCAGCACCAACTGTCCTTCCTACATCCACTGCAGTTTGCAATCCAAATGTTGGACTGTTCCTGTCTCAGTGGAGGACAATGTGTGTCTGAGAGACATGTAATGTCCATGTTTGCTGCTGAAAGAGACTGATGGTCTGACCCCCCTCCTCCTTTCAGGGTGGAGCCTGCTGGAGTCCCATTCTTGACACCAGGTGTGAGGAAGTGTAAGTGTGTTTTTCATCTGATTCATGACAACAAAGCAGCTCACATTCAACCATCTTCAAACTGTCACATCACTCATTCAGGAGTCATCATCAAAGTGTCAATAAATGATCAATAACTGCAGCTGGATTGTGTTTGTTCTCTCCATCAGATTCCTGTCAACTCACCATCGACACAAACACAGTGAGCAGAGAACTCAAACTGTCTGAAGACAACAGGAAGGTGACACTTGTGAAGGAGCTTCAGTCATATCCTGATCATCCAGACAGATTTGATTACTGGGATCAGCTGCTGTGTAGAACTGGTCTGACTGGTCGCTGTTACTGGGAGGTCGAGTGGAGTGGAATAGTTTATATATCAGTGAGTTACAGAAGAATCAGGAGGAAAGGAAACAGTACAGACTGTTTGTTTGGATATAATGATCATTCCTGGAGTCTGAGCTGCTCTGATGCTGATGGTTACTCTGTCTGGCACAATAAGATAAAAACTCGTCTCTCCTCCTCCTCTGTCTCTAACAGAGTAGCAGTGTATGTGGACTGTCCTGCTGGCATTCTGTCCTTCTACAGAGTTTCCTCTGACTCACTGATCCTCCTCCACACCTTCAACACCACATTCACGGAACCTCTGATTCCTGGATTCTGGTTCTGGTCCTGGTCTGGTTCCTCAGTGTTTCTGTGCTGAGTTGAGTCTAAAGAGTCTAAAGATTTTCCTCCTGTCAGAGAAACTCTCTCACTGTTGAACAGATAGTTCAGTCTCTACAATCTATTTCTTGGTGAAACAATTCTGATTGAGTCCTTGGAAACTTTTTCTTCTTCCAGTCTTTTAAATATGGAAGCTGGGATTATTCCAGGATTATTCCAGGATTATTCCAGGATGATTCAACATGTTTTCCTGTTTATTTCCAGTCAAAGCTTCACACTGAATATCAAGATGTTGTTTCTCTTATTTTTTCCTTTCATTCATCAGATTTCATTGAAATGTTGATCAGTTTTTCTCAATCACTGATCATTTTCTGTTTCTATCGGCTCCTATTTTTCTCAACATGTCAGATTTGAATATTAAATCTTCCTTTTGTAAATTTGCTGCAGTTTTTCTTCATGTGTTTTAAATAAAAACATTTTTCTTCTGCATTTGGTTCATTTGCTGCTCATTCTGCTGTTTTCCTGTTCAAATTTAAATATTTGCATTAAAAAGATTTTTTCATCAACTCTGCCTTTCAGAAAGTCCTGATTTAAAGTCAAACATTCCCATCCCATGAAGGTCAGAGGTCAATGCTTTGAAGCCTAAAGTGGGAAAATGTTCATATTTTCTGTTTCATTCAGAACTTCTACCTGAACTTTTTGTCTCATCATTAATATTTGTAATTCTCCTTCCATTAAACTGTTGCTGCTCCAAACTGACCAGATCAAAATAATGTATCAGCAAATAAAGTAAATGTTAACAAATTAGATTCATTGCATAAATCATTTATGTAAAGTAAGAAAAGTTTAGGACCCAGTTCTGACCCTTGTGGTTTTCCACAGTTAACTTCTAGTAAATCAGAATTCATATTATTTGTACATTTTGATGTCTTGAGTAACTTTTACCCAGGAATGTGAAAAGCCTCATGATTCAGAAATAAGAAAGAGAATTCCTCAAGAAGTCTAGGCAACCGCAGAGCTACAGGAAGAGGAGCCTAATATTGATCAGAGGTAGACCAGTCCCTCAGTGAACCAGAGGTAGACCAGTCCCTCAGTGAGCCAGAGGTAGACCAGTCCCTCAGAGATCCAGAGGTAGACCAGTCCCTCAGTGAGCCAGAGGTAGACCAGTCCCTCAGTGAACCAGAGATAGACCAGTCCCTCAGTGAGCCAGAGGTAGACCAGTCCCTCGGCGATCCAGAGGTAGACCAGTCCGAAGAGGTAAACATGAGAAGAACTGCTGTAAGAAGTCTGGTCAGGGAAGTTATCCAGCAGATTATTGACAAATCAGGAAAGAGACATTACCCTCTAATACAATATAATTCTATTTGTGATCGACTCTTTGAGAAACTCTGGGCGGAAACCGAAACCAGAGTTCTCAAAATGAGCCCAGAGACGATTATACTCCAGGGGAACACCATCTTCAAAGACCTGATGAAGAAGTGCAAGAAGGTAGAGAACATCCTCCTTCTCCTGGAGGCAGGAACCCCGATACTAGAGAGAAATGTCCTGGTAACAATGGCAAGCCGACTTCAGCCGCGCTGGAAGACCTTCAGTTCAATTAGAAAGGCTTTCAGGGAAGCGGTAAAAAACCTGCGAGAGAACCAACACAGGCTTTACATTTGGCTCTAAATGAGTTACAGCCAAATGTAAAGCCTGAAACTCAGGAAAAATTAGTATAGTTAGTATATTTTATATTTCCCATCGATTTTTCTGTTCTTTAAACTCTGCTGGTGTCCATAATGATGCTTTTATATAGCAGCATACAGCCTATTGTGTTCATTTTTAGTAGTTTGATCATTTTATACTTGTTCATTTTTAGTAGTTAGATCATTTTATACTTGTTCATATTTAGTAGTTAGATCATTTTATACTTGTTCAGTTTTAGTAGTTTGATCATTTTATACTTGTTCATTTTTAGTAGTTTGATCATTTTATACTTGTTCATTTTTAGTAGTTAGTTAGAAACCCAGAGTAAAGAGTTTGTCTTATTTGACTAAAACATCTTCCTCAACATCTGTGCTGTGAATCCTGTAGGACTGGTTTTTATTTCTGGTCCTCCAGAATCACAATCCGGCAGCTTTCGTACAGCGTAGTTCAGTTTTTCATCTTCCTTTAACTTCAGATCGTCTTCTCTCCAGGGACTCATCCCAGATGTTTCTCCCAGTTCTGCACATTCTTCCCATCTCTTCTCCGTGCAGGAGCACCGTAAACGTTTCCACCTGAGACTCTTTCCAGGTTCCAAGGTGAAGCCAAGGTCAACTGGAGTCATTTCCAGGTTTTTCATGGACATCATTCACTCTTCTTGATGTTCCGTCCTCCATTGTTGCAGGAACTGAACTTTGTTTCTAGTCTGTTAGATTTTTCATGTTGCTTTTTGCAAACTGTAAGCCTACTTCATGCTGTCAGACAAGTTCTGACCAAGAAATTCTTTTAATTCTGGGATTATTTCTAGTAATCTAGCATTTATATTTATATTTTATTAGATATTCTGGAACATTTAGGTGTGACAAAAATCCAAAAACTAGAAGAAATCTAGAAGGAGTGAATACTTTTTCACTTCACTGTTTTCTGATGTATAAAAAAATCTCAGCTACTTCCATAAAAATTATTATTTTAGTTTAGTTTGACTTTTAGATCATTTTAGTTACTTTACATGGGACTATCCATAAATTCTTCTGTGGAACGTTGCTCCAAATTATTAGCAGACAATTTTTGTCTTCACAAATATTTTTCATAAAAAATATCGATAAAATTGAGGTTTTGAGGCTGAAATACAAAGATGCTATTAGCGAATCCAGGAGTATCATTAATTTTCATTGGTTAGCTTCTATGCTAGCGCAAAGACAAAATATATATTTGACATTCAAACTATTAAAATAGGCAGTTATAAGCATTGCTAATTTCTTTTATGAAAAAATCCATATTTATTAACATTACTGAGATCATTAAAATGTACAGCTGTGGTTTTACTTCCACTAATAGTGGAGCTAATTTTTGTTTCGTGCTTTTGCTACGTTTTTGAATTTTTAGCGCACTTAGTTTTCCCTAAATTAAATATTCTGGATAAACTCTACAGCGCGAATTTACTTGACTGTTTTGTAAACGTCTAACTGAATAAAATTTGACATTTGTGTTCAAATTTCGGCTCTGAACGGTTGAGAATTTTTCAAGTAGCTAAGCGTTTATATTCATGCTCTTATTTTGAAAGGGTGAAAACTGTTTACGCAGTACTTCCGTTTTCGTTCCTCACTTTTTCTCTTGATTTCAAACGTAAAACGTACACGAACAAAATAAAACACAAGAAAGAAAAATAAACACAATATCTAATGACATGTGAATATGTAAATTATGTCGAAATTAAATTGGTTTTGTAGTTTTTACAGAGCCGACATAATATGAAGTTAGCATGTTAGCATCGTGCTTTAGCTAGCTCATCATAAAGCAACAAAGTGCCCTTTTTCAGTCAAAATCATCAATAAATTCATGCTTATTTTTCATTTTTTTCGATATTTATTGACAAAAGCAAACATATAACATACAGCAAGCCTTACCTTTCTTTTTTAAATCATGTTGACCCAGTGGAAGGAGGTCAGGACTGAGGCCTTATCGAGTCTTTTTCACTGTTTTTCTGAAAAATGTGGCTCTAAATCATATTTTAAAAAACGAATCTGCAGCCACAGTTTTCATGTATGGGTTGTTTGTTTTGGAGCAGGCATCGCGCACAGAAAAACAAAAATAAAACCCGGTGCTTCACACGTTTTGCCTCAGCTGTACATCTATTAATACAGATTTGATTTAAAACTCTTCACACACAGACGTAAAATCCGCTGAACCGGGGACTGCAGCGGGTAAAGCTACGGGCAGATGAAGTGTCGTCTTGTTGCATAGCCCTACTTTTTAATATATATGTATATTTTTCAGAGAACAGTCATCTGCAACAACGCAACTCTTTATTGAACCTGTGAGTTTACATTTAGGTCAGTTTTCCAACAAACCGTCACACAGTAGTCCTTTAGATTCAAAACGAGGAGGAGGAAAGCCCAAAAAATCTGAGTTTTTATGGCAGAGACGATAAATATAACACATGCTGGAGGAGGCAGGTGGTTCTGAAATATTTTCTTTATATAGATTTTTTTTTAAATGGCACTTTTTCTCAATTGAGAAACCGATTTCTGTGGCTGACTGGCAGTATATATATGAGAGAATAAAGGCAAATACTTACCACAAACCCTTAAGTACAAACACTACCCTTATCATGCACTACATTACTTACTCTGAATTAATTGTACTAATTTGAATACACCCACCAGAAGAATTGTACAAAAAATGTATATTTCTGCATTTAAATCAGGATGTTCGTGTATATTTTTTCTTCCCAGCCACGGTCATTCTGCGCTCTCGGTTTAAGTCCATCTGAACCGGAGCAAAGCTGAAACTTTAACAACTTTGTGGTAAACGAGGCACTTGGTATTTGGCCACTTAACGCCACAAAAGCAGATCCTCTGGTTCTGTGTGCAACGAAACCTTTTAACATCCTGTACAGATTACAAAAACGTGACGGTGAAAAAGCGGCAGAAAATGTGGAATCTCAAACAAACAAAACATGTATATTAGTGATTAATTGTTAATTTATTAGATTAAAATTAGTTCCAATCGATTAGCTAATAATCTCCGTGTAGACTTTTAATGTTGCAGTTTGGCCGCCATCCAGCAGAGGGCGCCGCTGGTCATCCACAACAGCAGCTGTTGATACAGGATTAAAGATGGCAGAGCTCTGAAATGAAACTTCCACACGGACAGTTAGGGGAGGCAAAATGCAAAACCTCTAAAAGCTTCTAAAGTTAATTTAACCGAGCATCAATTTCTCAACCAAAATTACTGACGTGTCACGATGACGGGGGATAACGGAGGAAAAACGCAGAAAAGAAAATAAACTAAAATAAAAACACATAATAACAACAGTTCATCTTGAGGGCTGTCTTAGAACAATAACGTGAAAAAAAATCTGTCTATTTAGTCACAACTAACATGTAAAAATGTTAAATATAACAAATTTAGCCCTTCATGTTCTAGAAAGATGGTCAGTTCTCTTGATACAAGAGAAACTGGGATCTTTAAGAAAATGGCCACTTATAAATTAATTGTTAGTCGATTGTTAAGAGCATTCTACTACATATTAGCTGAATAACTGATAACTTGCATCCCTGGTGTCAAATATGCTAACTATGCTATCACTGTGTCAATGATAGCCTGTGATTCATGTTTCTACTTTACCTGCAAGGGGAGAACTTACCCTGGAAAATGAACCAACCGTGTTCTGCTGATCTCAGAGAAATGGAGCTAAAAGTTGCAGCAAGTAGAAACAAAATGGACAATTTGCAAGGATGTGTTCACACCACGACCAGCAGGAAGCGGACTACAGCACAGGGCATTCTGGGTAAATACAACCAAAACAAACACGCTAGTCTAGCGCTAGCGGCAGAAATGTCTTTTTACAAAAGACAAATCCTACAACCGCTAAAATCTGACACCACTCCGTTTTCAGTTACATCTTCTGAAACAGGAAGTTGCGTTCACTGTCTTCTTTTAGCGTCGTTTTCTTCAGTGGTTCTTGGTGCAGCGCCCCCAGAAGGTCAGGAGGGGAAAAGCTGTTTCAATTATTTTGGTTCGTTTGACTCTGTGCAGTGAGAAAGCGAACCGCTCCAACTGAATATGAAACAAATGTTGCCATTTTGGTCCCCAGTTGAACCTGAGACATGTGGAGGTATTTGTTTTACAAATGTAAATTAAAGGGCAATTAATTCATTTTCCCCCAAAACAATTTAATAGTTTTAGATTTCCCCCCCCTTACTTGATCTGGAAATAAAGCAGAAAAAAAATGCAGTGAAATAGTTTGTTTTAAAAAGTCTGAATGTTCATCTGCTAAAATAAAACAGCTTTTTGTGATTTTCTCTGCTTTAAAGTGAAATAAAAAGTAGAGATTCCACATTTTTGCTTCTATTGGTTGTTCTCCCTTTCTACTCATGATCTCTAGATATTTAACAGATGTTCTCTAAGAATCTTAATACCTGAATGAAAACATTTGAACCTTTTTTTTGGCAAAATTACACCAAAGTAGCAGCTAAACAAACATAAATAAACTCAGAAATGTTGTTCTGATTGTGACAAAACAAACAAAAGAGCCATAAATATAAAGCAGCTATGATAAGGTCAGGAATGAGGCATTCTGATTGGTCTGAAACAGTTTACAGCTTCACTCTCAACATTTTGACTTAAATCTTCTGAATTTACCAGCCAAGGCAGAAGGTTAAGGGTTTTCACGTGTGCTATAATCTCAGTGCAAGTAAGTGGGATAGAAAAAGTTGTTGTTGTTTTTTCCTGTAAAGAGGTTGTAATATTAGAGATTAACACAAAAAGCTGGAAAACTGCAAAAACACAAAATTTTACCAAGCATTTTTGATCTAATTTTTAGTGCAAATATTTTAGTGCACCTGAAATAAGACAAAAGTAACATACAACTAACTTTTCAGCAAAAAATAGGAACTTGTTTTAAGTCAGTGATTCCTTAAAGGTGACCCGTTATACAGGTTAGAGTACGACTATTTGCAAAACAAAACATGTTCATTACATTTTTTTTACACAAAATCATCCTTAGATAATCAGATTTCAGCTGCTTTAGGGTCTCTGTCACTTTAAATCCAAATAAGGTGCTGCTGGCCACGCCCCTTAAATCAATGTTTACACTTGTATGTAAAAATGGCTGCCAGCCGATGGACAATTATACAACCATATACCTTTGAAAAGCATTAGGAGAGCCTCTTGAAATTACAACAAGAGTGCTGCAAGTGGTTTCTGCACTCTTTCCACTTGTCTTTTCCAGCAGCCATTGTACAGTGCATACAGTGGTAAAACCATCTGACCAAACATACTGGAGCTCAGCTTATGTTGCTAGGTAACCGGCAGAACTCTGCTGGGGTTGCTAGGTAACCGGCGGAACTCTGCTGGGGTTGCTAGATAACCGGCGCAGTGCCTGCTGATTTGTGATGTTACATTCTTGAGGTTTTTGAAACATCTCGTTTTCCAGAGATAAAAAAACATGAACTTTATGGCTGGGTGTTTTTTTTAAAAGAGCTTGTTTTGCTTTTAGAAGCAGCAGAAACTCAAATGGAAATGTAAAAATGTGTAAAGTGTGAATTTCGCATAATATGTCCCCTTTAATATTGATTGAAAAAAGCATTATTTCCACTGGAAGATTATGACATTTTTCCCATTTTATAAAATAATCAGACAGTGGAGTCAGTACTTTGTCCATATTAAGGGATTTTTTACCTAAAACAAGCTCTTATATCTTGCTCAAAAGTTACTTGTCAGTTAGTTTTGTCTTATTTCAAGTGTACTAAGATATTTCCAGTAGAAACTGGACCAAAAATACTCAACAGTATTTGGTGTTTTGGCAGTGAATGATCAGTGAACTCCTTCAGCAGCACAGTCCCAGTCGACCGGGCTCCAGCCGGCCGACCTCGGCGCTCAGCAGCACGTTTTCAGCTTTTCAGTTTCAGCCGTGAAGCTTAGCGCCCAGCTAGCACCAGTCCTCCTCTTCCCGCTCCCTGAGACCCGCCGCTCCCCTGCTGCTGCCCGGCGCAGACCCCAGGGTGAAGTGGTAGCCGTTCGGTACTCCCGCTGCCCGCCCCTGCGCGGCGGCGGTGGATGGCGCAGTGGCGCTTCTGGAGGAGTGTCCCCCCCCATGGCTGCTCACAGCGTCCTGGAAGTCCTCGCCCTCCTCCAGCAGGGACGAGTCCAGCTGCTGCCGGCTCGGGTTAGAGTCCGGACCAACCGGGGCTTTGGGCTCCTCGTGAGCCGCTAGCAGGCGGTCGTGCTCCGATGCTCCGCGGACGAAGCGAGACCCGGGCGTGGAGGCGCTGGGCGTAGCAGCTGAGGAGGTGGGGGTCTTGTAGGCCACGGCGGGCCGAGGCGTAAGCGGCGTCTGGGGGAGCTGGCGGCGCCCACGGGCCTGAGCGCTGGTACCAGATGGTGGCTTCGTCACAGTGCTTCCCTGCTGGGAAAAACAACCACAATGTCACTTTAAGGCAGTCCTGGGCAATAATCAATAAGAATATAAATCGCAAAAGACACGTGATCAATATCAATAAATAATACGTCCAAACCGCACGGCATTCTGGGAGATGTAGTGAGAGCAAAGGCTTTAGCTAGCTAAGCTAGGCTGGTGGAATCAACTGACTCACTCACTCTTTGGTTGCCTAGCAACAACATGCTGGGTAAGAAGCAGTTTCAAGATCCCCCGATCCTGAAGTTGCACCATTACATAATGACAGTTGATCAACCAATCACTGCTGATCATTGACGTCATGTTTGACTGATTCTAGAAATTTCAAATTAAAGGAGTAAAATGAGTCTTATAACAAAGTATTTCATAATAATAACAATAACAGTCAAAGGGCAAAACCAAAACAAGCTGTAAAGGATAAAACTAATGAAATAAATAAATAAAAGAGATTAAAACCAATATCTATGAAATGATTGAAACAACAGCTGTGCTAAAAGAAATGTCTTCAGAAATCAGTCAGTGGATTGTGGTGTCATGGAGGACATTCTTAGATGTTGGATGTAAAAGTTTAGAGTTTTTCTGCTGCATAAATAAATCTGTTTTGTAAGAATTTTCATCTGAACATTAACTAAAAAGTCATTCAATTTTTTTAAAAAAAGGACTAAATTCTAACCACTCAAATTTCTCCAACCTTAAGAGTTCAGAACAACTCGCCCAACTGGCACCACTGCCATTCTGTCTTCAGTGCCGTTCTGCGCCAAAGTTACAGCGCCACCGCCTGGCCCGGCAGACCTACTACACCATCGTTTACTAAAACATACCCTCACCTGTTTGATGAGGCCAGAGTCCTGGCTCTCTCCCGGAGACGTGGACCGGCTCGGACCGGCCGACCGGGCCTGACCCGGCTCCCTGCTGCCGTAGCGCTCGCAGGAGTAGTAGCGCTGCTTCTCCCCGGCGGAGGAGTGGTGCCTCCTCTCATGGGGGCGGCTGCGGTCCCGCTCCCTCGCTCGCTCTCTGGACAAACCGTCGGCTGTCGGGTCTTCAAACGAACCTACAGGACGGTAACGTTCAACGTCTTACGAAAACATTTAAACATTCATACGTCTGTTAGCTTCACGTTTCTGGAGCTGTGATTTCTAATGACTTCTCACATGATCAAACTTAATCACAAGGGATTTTAATTGCAACATTAGCAGGATATTGACAAAGTTATGCACATATTTGTAATGGAAACGCAGTGAATTAAACATAAACAGAAGTAATTTCATCACAATCAAACTTTCTTCTCTTTCTTTCTGCTGATGGTTTTGGTTCTCACCAGGACGTTTCTGACCTCCGTCTACTCTGGCCTTTTATCTCAGCTGTAAACCCGGCAGCGACTCTTTACTGGTCAGAAACCAGTTAGTATAACTTTAGCAGATCACCAGTAACAGAAACCAATTTCTGTGACCAAAACCTGCAGCTAAAACCAGAAAAAACCTTGAGAGGAAAACATTTCTGCAGTTTGTGGCGCCTCAACGCTGAAAAACGCTGAATCTTACCACGTGTCTTTGGTCTGGTTTAAATATCTTAGTTCACTTGAAATAAGATAAAACTAAGTTACACTTTCAACAAGATATAGCAGCTTGTTTTAAGTTAATAATTCATTAATATTGATTAAAAATACTAGTTCTATTGGCAGATTGTTTTAAAGGAAAATGTCTTAATATAAGTGAAGTAATCTGCCAGTGGAAATAGAAAGAGTTAAATTATGAGTTAGTTTGTCTTATTTTAAGTGTAATAAGATATTTACAGTAGAAACTAGACAAAAATTACTTGGTAATGAAGTAAATTTTAGAGTTTTATTATTTTTCTACACCTAATTTTCCCAAATTATTTAGCAACATATCACATTGTAAAAAGACACTTTTTAAAATATACTTTATAAACATGTACTTAATAAATATATTTCCAAGGAGGAGAAACACATTTTTTACATTTTTACTGTTTACCCATAAAAAGCCACTAAATCTTACCAGGTATTGTTTTCTAGTTTCTACTGCAAACATCTCAGTTCACTTGAAAACAGACAAAACAAACTTACAAGTAACTTTTCAGCAAGAAATAGGAGTTTGTTTTAAGCCAATAATTTCTTAATATTGATGAAAAAGTTGTTGTTCTATTGTTAGATTATTTTACTAACATGGTAACAATGTCTTATTATAAGTTAATTATTCCCCCAATGGAACTAGTAATTTTTCATCAATCTTAAGAAATTATTGACTGAAAACAGGCTCCTATATCTTGTTGAAAAGTTACTTGGAAGTTATTTTTGTCCTACTTCAAGTAAACTAAGATATTTGCAGTAGAAACTGGACCAGAATTGTTTGTTAAAGATGTAAATTTTGGTGTTTTTCTACGTCTGGTTTTCTGCCGGTCGGCTCACCGACTGTGCCGGACGGCGGCGCTGAGGATGTTTTATCCAGAGACTTCTGCCTCCTGTCTTTGTCCTTGTCTCTGCGCCGGTGGCAACGGTGATGGTGGTGATGGTGGTGGGTCCGGTCCGGGTCCGGGTCCGGTCCCGGTTTGGCATAGAACCGGCTCTGGTCGACCCGCTCCAGGTCATACTCCCTCAACCCGACCTGCTGGGGCGTCAGCGACGACGCCGAGCGTTTTATTGGGCTGAGGTCAACGATCGGCTGGAAGGAGGGAAGAGGAAAAGGTCAAAGGTCAAGCGGACTGCTGGGGAGTGGATTGATGAAATATTCACAACATGAAAGTAGAGAGCAGCAACTTTACGTCTAAACATCAAACCCGAATGAAGAATGAACTGATTTCCAGTTATTGACGGAGGAGCAGAACTGTTAGCCTTTAGCTTGTTAGCATCTCATGTTTTATTTAAAGGAAAACTAAGAATATTCAGCAGAAACTAATTTTTTTCTCATTAGCTGTGTTTCCACTACAAATGTGTTTAATATTCCACTACTGTTGAAAAAACACGATTGTGTTTTTTCTAATAAATAAAAAACGTGAATAAGATCATGTGTGAATAAGTTTGTTCACAAAATAAGTAAATAAAAAACAAACATCATCCTCCAACTACTTCCTGTTTTCTTCTTTGCCGTTTCCAGCAGTAGTAACATCCTGTTGTTGATCATGTGACTCGTGTGATGCGAGAAAAGCGTTTTTATTGCAGTTTTGCTAATTTTAATACGGCCAAAAAATCTGCCTCATCTCATCACCAAAACTTTTTATGAAAAAAACAAGTTATTTCAAAACTCGCGTCACTTAAGCAAATTTATTTCCGTAATTCTGATTTGCACAATTATATAATCAATAGAAATTAAGCTGCTGTTTGAAGTTAAATCAGACTAAACTTTTCTTGTTTTTTCTAAAAATTACCAAAAATTATTTTTATTTGCCAAAATACATCCAGAGATGAAACAGATTTAAATGAGCTCTGAAAACTTGTCAGTTAGTTTTCTTTTATTTCAAGTCTATTTGCACGACAAACTAGATAAAATACTTGGTAAGATTTTGTGTTTTTACAGTGTAGCTTCTATGCTAATGCTAAGATTAGTTTCCACTCTGCATACTTAAACATTTTAAGGTATATTTTGTTTTTTAACTGGTAAAATAGGCAGTTAGTAGCATTTTTAGAGGAACACCTTTTTATCTTTAACATTAAAATATATGTAATAGATGATATTAAGATATTCACTTTTCTCCTTAAAACCGACAGTTAATTTAATTTCCCTTTTATTTTATGACATAGTGCTGCTCACCCTGTCTGGTTCTTACCTCGTTGGTTGCAGGAATCAGTCTGGTGAGACGAGGAACTGAACCAGCAACCAAAACTCACCTTCCCACTGAATTTAGCAGCGATTTAAACCAAAATGAACCATTTTAGAGACTTAAAATGTTAAATTATTAGTCTGATTAGATACATTTTGCAGTGAATTGGTGGAGCGGTGGTTCTTGTTCCTCGCTCACAGTTTGAGACGTCGCTGCAGTCAGAATCCATCATGTTAAGAAAACAATCTTAACAGTCATTTTACTCAGTAAGCAGCCTTAAAATCTCATTATTTTAACAGGAATAAACAGAATTTTCTCTAAATCTGTTCCCATTGCAAAAATTGACAGAATTAAAAGTTTTCACATTTTAATTTAAAGCTTGAAAAACTCCTAGGATCAGATTACACTGCAAAAATGCAAAATTTGACCCAACATTTTTTCTAGTTTATAGTGAAAATATCTGATCAGACTTGAAATAATTGAAAACTAACTCACAGTAACTTTTCAGCAAGAAATATGAGTTTATTTTAAAACAATAAATCCCTAATATTGCTGAAAAAGTAGCAGATTATTTCACTTATAACAAGGGAAAATGTCACGTTATCACTGAAATAATCTGCTACTTTTTCATACATTTTAAGGAATTATTGTCTTAAAATAAACTCATATTTCTTGCTGAAAAGTTACTGCAAGTTAGTTTTAAATTATTTCAAGTATGATCAGATATTTGCACTAAAAACTATGAAAAAACGTTTTGAAGCGTAAGTGCTTGTTTCAAATAAACATTTCTTGAAAAACTGATAAAAAATCGGGATGATTTCACTTAAAACATTTTCCATGTCATAAGTGAAATAAATTGCCAGTACTTTTTTAAATTAAATAATTATTTTCTTAAAACAAACTCCTGTATTTCACTGAAAAGTTATTTTCAAATTAGTTTCAATTAAACTATTTACCCTAAAAACTAGACAAAACAAAATTGGTAAATTTTTGTGTTTTTGCAGTGAAGTCCCCAAAAACACTAAGCTGCACTGCAAAAACACAAAAATTCAAAGTATTTCTATGAAAGAACCCAGTACATTTTAAATAAGGAAACACTAATTTAGAGGTAACTTTTAAACAAAATATAGGAGCTTTTAGTAAGTAAATAATTCCTTAAAATCTTTGAAAAATCACTTGCAGATTATCTCACTTGTAACGTGAAAAACCTCCCAGTGAAATAAGTAATTTTTATGAATATTCAAGAATTATTGACTTAAATCAAGCTCTTACACTGCAAAAACTACATTTTCCCCACATAATTAGTGAAATAATGTAAAAAACTAGACAAAATACTTGGTAAAATTTTGTGTTTTTGCAGCTTATTGTCTCCATTTAACGAGCCAAATAAGATTTTAAGACTGAAATCGGTACAAATGAGAAAACTGAAGAGGTTTTAAGTGAGAAATCTTTGAAACGGAAGAGCAGCAGAACCGTCTCTACCAAACGACACAAACACTCACAACCACAGTGTGTAGCACCGTACTGCTGAAAGCAGGAGACGAACCTGAGGACACATACAGATACCTTTCCAAGGATGTATGGCTTCAATGTGGATGTAAATCGATTTTTAAAAAATGAGATTATATGGAATGGGTGGTGCGTTGTGGAGGGCATCAACTCTGCCATGTGATGGAGGCAAAAACACAAAGAGAGAGAAGAGGGGAGGACAGAGAGGTGGCGCAACAGGTGGTACATACTGCCAGGTGGGTCCCGGGGGCGTGGCGAGGGTGGCTCCGCTAAGGACAGCACGCACAAGAGGAGGTGGGCAAAACATTAGCAGTGAGCATCAACACGGGAAAAAACGGGAAGACAAGAAGAGAAGAAGAAGAAGAATGAGGCTGTTTCTGTAGTTTCCTGCTGTCCACAGAATCCAACGGTACAATTAGCTTCTAAAGTCAGCTGTTTTCTAAAATATAAATGTTAAACTGGAGTTTTAGACACATTTAATTATAAATGCTGCTTTTAAGTTGCATTTTTTACATTAAATAACATAATTATGCTGCCTTGAACAGGTTAGAATAGGTCTATAGTCTATTAAAAACATGTTCATTACATTTTTTCACAAAATTATTTTCAGTTAATGAGATTTTTGCCTGCTCACTTCTGCTTTTTTTTTTTTAAATTATTTTAGGGTTCTGTCACTTTAAACCTAAATAAACTGCAACGTTTACACTAGTTGCTAGGTAACGGGCAGAGTTCCGCTTGGGTTGCTAGGTAACGGAGTAACTCATTGTTAGAAAATGGCTGGGTGTTTGTGATTTTTAAACACTTGTACTATTTTTAGAAGAAGTATACTTTTAAAATGGAAGTATAAAAATGTTAAAAATGACAAATTTTGAATAGTCTGTTTTTTTTAAACCACTTTTTAAAATAAAAACTTTTTTGGGTTTTTTGGTGGAAATTTACTCCTCTTCCTGTCTATCTACATTAGCCGTAAATCGCTGTTATAATGTTCTCTACTGTCCACGTTTTAGTTTGTTTTTGTTTGTTTCTTGTTTAAAATAAAGTTACTAAGGAAAAATAAAGAAAGAACATGTAGAGAGGAAATGGAACTGCTCCGTGTTCATCCACTTCAAAATAAGAGCATGAACATAAAACATCTAACTATGTAAAGAATCTCTAACAGTCAATAATAAAAACTTTAACTGAAAATGTAAATTGGGGGTTTAGAAGTTATCTAAAAAATTAATTTAGGGGGAAATTAAGTGCGATAAGCTAGCAAAAATGCTAAAAGCTAACTTAAAATTAGCTATATTAATAGCAGAAGAGTAGATTTGCATCAAGTTCTCCTAAAAAAGTAGCTTAAGGTACTTTTACAATAGAATTACCTACAACTACTGACTATAGATTAGCAACAGACTTTTTGGATGTTTATTTGTAAAATAATGTTGAGCTTCTAATTTTTACCACTTTGTCTCACATAAACAAAACCAACATGTTGAACCTGTGGTTATTAAGTGACAAACTGAATAATTAGAAAGACACGAATTCTTTAAGGAGCTTAAAAATGCAACGTAAACAGTGGGAAAGCACGTGTTCAAGAATCATGGAGGGAAAGACGGTGACAGACAGAAACCAGACAGTGAGACAGTAAAGCTGAACAGACGGGTGGAAAAATCCAGAAACAGAGAAACAAATCCTCTAAACGTGGCGTCAACACAGCAGATTTCACAGAATGAAATTAATACACATTAAAAACGGTTTAAAGTTTATGAGAGTTACATCACTGGACATGCAGAGATGGTTTATTCAAGCCTTTGGCTTTGAAAGGAAAAAATACAAATTAAAAAGCACAGTCAACACCAATAAAATCTAAACATTTTATAATAATTCAACATATTTTCTGTTAAAAACTTTGATTAATTCATTTATATAAATACAGAACTTCTTACAAGAAAATAATGTGAATAAAAGAAGAGTTGGTTTGTTTAGAAAGTCCGGATTGTTTGGGTTCAGTGTGAATGCCAAGTGGACCGGAGACTGATCCAAAACCAGGAAGTGGACTACAACGCAGGGCATTCTGGGTAAATACAAAAACACACAAGTCTAGCGCTACAGAGAGAAATGACTCGTGGTTTTTTACCAATGACGAAAAAAAAATAAAATACTTATGATAAAAATGTCTTGTTATAAAGTGGAACTAGTAGTTTTTCATCAATATTAAAGGGGCTTTATTATGTATTGCCATTTTATAAGATAATCAAGTAGCTATGTTAACTTCATATGCTATATATGTATCGTATGACTTAAAATAAATTTGACTTCATAATTTAACTCCTTGAAGTTAGGCTTCTGTCTCTTTAAAATTCCTGCTCTTTCTGAAACAACATGGCTGTTCTATTAACCCTTTAACAACGTTTTTACCAGCATTGCACTGAGAAGTGGCTCACAGATTGAGCTCAGCTCCAGGTGCTCAGCTCCAGATGTTTGCTCATTACTGCCGGCTAATCTGAAGGAGCTGAGAGGGGGAGGAGCTTTGTGCTCAAAGGCGGAGCTAAGTCCATCCACGTGTTCTGCACAGCTGAATGGTTGCCATGGAGATTAAAGTATTTCTCAAATGCATGAAAGAATCAACACTCCACGTTTGTTTTTGATGCGGGAATAACATTAAAACATGACGTAAAGCTCAACTCTATTTTACATAACACTGCCCCTTTAGGGAATTATTCACTTAAAAGAAGTTCCTGTATCATGCTGGAAAACTACTTTTAAGTTGGTACAATTGAATTAAAACAAAACTAAGATATTGCACTATAAACTAGCGCAACAACCTTTGGTGTTTCCACCAGGGAATCTTCAGGTCGGCCATTTTGAAAGCCTTCGAGTAGAGGAAGACGATGCTTACGTGGTATTCTGCGTTTAGGCGTGGCAGCGATGTGGCTCTGGCGTGGCCCTCCAGGCCGGGCCGGCCCTCTGCGTCAGACATGTTCTCCGGCTTCGGGTCGGCCTGCCGCTCCTGAAACGAAACGCCGTCAGCGGGAGTTTGGAGGAATCAGAAACGGGAACTACATTTTCTACCTGAGCTCTGCTGCAGAAGTGGACGTCCTCTGACTGGCCTCTCTGCAGCCGCCGGTGCGGCTTCAGCCTCGCAGCCACCGGGGAGAAATCTCCAGACTGGGAATGTTTAATGGAAGTCCTCTGGTTCAGACTGGGAGGGGAAACAGAGACACTGCAAAACATTATGACCAGACAAAACCAAGGAAACTAACACTGATAGAATCAGGGATGGATGGTTGGATGAATGGATGAATGGATGGATGGTTGGACAGTTAGATGGTTGATTGGTCGGTTGGATGGATGACTGAATGGATGGATGTTAGTTGGTTGGATGGATGTTAGATGGTTGGTTGGATGACCAGATGGATAAACAGATAAACAGTCCGTTGGGTGTCTTACATGGCGTCCATGTTGGCGTCCACATTGGTGGCGGTGCTGCTGGTGAAAGTGGGCGGGGCTTGTGTTTTGGGTTCCGGTTCTGGTGGCAGAGCCGGTTTGATTGGCGGCGCCGGCTCATGTAGATGAGTGAAGGGCAGAACTGGGCGGAACAGAGCGCCCAGCTTACTCTGCAAAGAGACCAGAACCAAAACAAACATTTCAATATGAAAACATCCCAGTAAAACCAGTGAGTCAGAACCAGTTCAGTCAGAACCAGTCCTCAAGTCCGTTTACCTGAGAGATCCCAGACGGGTTCTGCTGCTGGAGCTTCTTGGCTCGGTTCTGTTTGTAGTAGTCAAAGATCATGTGGGCAGCATAAACTTTCCCCACAGTCAGCTCATTGTCTGCATAGAGAAAACAGTTCATTCCTGTGGCCACCAGATGGCGCCAGAGGAGCAGCAAAGTACAGATGACTGAAGGAAAAAAGAAAATCTTTACTGTATAAACATATACATACATATATATATATGTATATATATATATATATATACATATATATGGCTAATATTGGTCGATACTGATGTTGGAGCCGATATATCTTGCATCCCTAATTTTTACTATCAAACGTGTGTTTAATGTTTGACCTGTTAGAGTTCACAGGAAGGTTTTTATTACACTAATAGTTAATTTTTGAGGTAAACTTAAATGTTTTGCTATGAAATGTGACGTTTAAGTTGGATAAGGAAGTTGGTGCTGCAGCTGCGGCTCACACTTATGAGGCGTGACCAGCAGGTCCACGGTCTTCTGCTGCAGGTTGGGCCAAACGCGGTGGATCTCCCGCTTCATGTCGGCGTCGCACAGACGCTGCGCCAGCACACCTTGGCACACACGCATCAGGTTAAATCAACATGAGTCGCCCGTACAGCAGCAGGGAACTCTGGGAGTTGTGGTCTGCGAGTCTCACCGGACGCCAGCTTAATCTCCAGCGCGGTGCGGATCAGAGCCATCAGCGTGGAGGTGAAATGGACCGTGTTGTCGTCGGCGATCGGCATGTTCATCCTCACCAGGCGCTGCCGATGCAAAGGTTAAAGGTCAGGGTGAGCAACTCTAAACTAAAAGAGGAAACAGTAAAAGGTTCTGCTCAGGAATCACCAGAAAACGGCGACAAACGGAAAAACAGAAAATCGTCTCACTGGAGAAGCTGTAAGCAGCTACACTGCAAAAACACAAAATCTTACACAAGTATTTGTTGGTTTAGTTTCTACCACAAATATCACATTTGAAATGAGACAAAACTAACTTAAAAGTAACCTTTTAGTGAGGTTTAGGAGCCTGTTTTGAGTCAATAACTCTTGAATATTAATTAAGAAACTCTCTAATCTAGCGGATTATTTCACTTACAACACTAAAAATGTTATTTTATAATAAAATAATCTGCCAATTGTTCTAATACTTTTTAAAATCAACACTAGGAAATGATTTATTTAAAATCAGCTCCTGTATCTTTCTAAAAGGTTACTTTTAAGTTAGTTTAGTTTCATTTCTAGTGATAAGATATTTACACTAAAGAATGAAAAGAAAATACTTGGTAAAATCTTGTGTTTTTGCAGTGCAGAGTCCAGCATCTCCTCTGTGTTTTAATCAATGAGTGATTTAGAAGCCGATCAATAATCTAACCTGGAGGGTCAGTTTGTCAATACCGTTATTCCTGGTAATTCAGTGGAAGCAAAACAAAAACAACCAGAGGAGAATAATAACACAACATCTTCAATATTTAAAGAAAAATAAAAACTTTAGGTGCATTTTGTTTAATCCTCATCAGTTTAAATGTGTTTGGTTTCAGTGTGGTGCTTAAACACTTTATTACACTGCAAAAACAGAATCTTCCGGTGAACAAATATCTTAGTTCAAATGTTTCACCAAGATGTAAAAAATAAAAATTGTTTAACTTTTGAAGCTCAGAAAATGTTCACGTTTTTTCTCTAAAATTTCTGAGATTAATCTCAAAATGTCTGAGTTTGTTCTAGCATTTTTTTTAAACTTTTTAAACTCAGACATTTTCAAGTTTTCTCAAAATGTCTGTTATGCTACCAAATGTTCTACTTCTCAAACTCAGACACTTCGGTTTTATCCAGCAAATTTCTTAGATCAACCTCAACAGTTGAGTTGCTTTCTAGCAATTTTTTTTTTTTTTTCTCCGAAGAGTTTTTGCGGCGCTAGTGGCACGTATTTTTTTGACAGTAGGCAGACAGGAAGGAGGGTGAGGAGAGGGGGGAAGACATGCGGCAAAGGTCGTCGGGACCGGGAGTCGAACCCGCGACGTCCGCGTCGAGGACTAAGGCCTCCAAACGTGGGGCGTGCTAACCCCCTGCGCCACCACAGCACGCCCCCTTTCTAGCAATTTTAAACTTTTCAAACTCAGATATTTTCTTGTTTGTTCCTTAGATTCATCTAAAAATTTCTGAGTTTCCTCCAAGCAAATTTTAAACTTTTCAGGCCTTGAAATGTCCAACTTTTTTCTACATAATTTCTTATAATAATTTTAAAATTTCTGAATTGTTTTCCTAGCAAATGTTCAACTTTTCAAACTGAAATTTGTTTTTTTGTTGGAAATGTATTTCTCGTTTGTTTGTTTTTTATCCATAATAGTCCTATTACGCCATTGTAAAAATAAATCCCATGTGTGAGTCCTGCACACATTCATGTTTTAATGTTTCACTTTCACATTGTGGCCGTTTATTGGGTCAAAAACAAAACCAGTAAGAGATGGTTTGTTACAACTTCCAACCAGTTTGAAAGAGGTGCAACAGCCTGATGAAAGTATTTGAATTTTCTTTGCAGAAACAGATGAAATGAAGGTGAACAAGGGACACATGCTTGTTGACACTTCACATGCTCAGGGTTTACTCGGATGAAAATGGGAGAAAAACGCCCAAAGCAGCCAAAATAAAAGTCATTAAAAAAGACAAAAGAGGTGGAAACTGGAGGCTAAAATTCCCAACCCAGAGAAATGCGTCGCAGGATGACAGGAGGAAGATCAGCGGAAAGGTTTATGTGAATAAATTTCTTTGTTTGTGCCTTTCCCTGTCCATTCGCAGCAGCAGGAGTTATATTTGGAGGCGCGGCGCGGCGGCGTCAGGCCCGGCGTTTCTAACTGGGGCAAGGACAGGACCGCGTCGAGTTTGATTCAACCTGACAGCTGTGCACATGCTGGAAACAGTCGCATTACGTCTGCATGTCAGGAGGTAAGCAGCTGGAAGTCAGCATACCTGACGATCGCTGAGACTTCAACACGACTGGCAGGAAAGTACAACAGAGTATCAGGGCCATGCTGAGGAAGTTAAATAATAAAATTACAAGAAAGAAGCCTTAGAATTACAAGAATAAAGTCATAATATTACAGCACAAGTTATCAATTGAGTTACATTTAAAGTTAATTGATCTTATTAATAAACAGCCACTTTCTTAAATACCTGAGTTTCCTTGTATTAAAAACTGTCTTTCTGAAACATAAATGGCTAAATTTTACATGTTTAATTTTAGAAAAAACGTCAAATTTTAACATTATTTTGTTACAGCTGTATTTAATACTGACTGAGTAAACTAGAAATCGTGGTTCTCACATTAATAGACATATTTATAAAATGTAACAAAACAGCAACCTCTTAATTTGCTGAATACAAAAATAAAAGGTGAAAATAATAAAATATAAACTTAACCCCCCATGAAGAGATATTCAACTCAAAAATAAACCTTGCTTATCGGAATCATGTATTTTCCCCATCATGTCACCATTTTTCGTAGTTATCTCCGCTTTTTTTATGACGTACTCGCCTTTGTAGCACATCAGTTATTGGTTAATGAGAAGTTGACGCTGCTTCGTCATTAAGCCCGGCTGAATCAAGGTGAAACATAAGTTTATCTGGTGTTTATATTTCAATATAAAGTGTATTTTTCATCCTGCATCGGACTCATTTAGGACCGTTTCTCTTCCCGTTCTGTTAGCTCCGCCATGTTTGTTTCAGAATCAAAGGCTCTGCCGCTTCAAGGCAGAAGGACATCGCTGCAGCTAACAGAAAGCGGCGGGACGGACCACATGGTACTCTCATGTCTTATTTGGAAATGAGATCGCCGGTAATATAGGAAACAGAGCCCCTCTTATTTTCCGAGTGCATTGATCCCATTTCCAAATAAAGTGTAAGACTGTCTGTCCTCGCCGCTTTCTGTTTGCTGCAGCGAGGTGTACTTCCTTCAAGGTGACCAACAGCGCCTTAGCCTGAATGGCGGATAAAATTCACTGAAACAAAGTGTAAGCGAACATTATAAGTTTATCAATAAAGCCCGGTGAATTAAGGTGAAACTTAAGGAGCTTATCAGGAGCTTATATTTCAAAACAGAACCGGGTAAAGTGTATTTTTCATCCCGTATCGAACTCAGTTTGAACCGTTTCTCTCCGCCGTTCTGCGTTAGCTCCGCCATCTTTGTTCTGTGAACTGTGAAGTTTCCTGCTTCTCTCTGATTCTGTAGTGTCACCGATCGGTTTCACGCAGCCTGACTGCAGAGGAAAAGATGAACGACAAACCCCGATACGCAGGCGGACAGAAACAACATCACAACAGGCGGCCAGGAGATGTAGAGTGCATCAAAGTGACAGAAGCCTGAAGGCGTTTGGCAGGTGGAAGCAGAGGAGCAGCAGCTTGAAAGCGGATTCTACCTTGTAGGCGACCCGGGGAGGGCATTTCTTCCCCAACCCGAGCGGAGGAGACATGTCGCGAAGCATCTCGTACATGTCACGGTAACTTATGCGGCCGCTTCCACGAGGGAAGGAGGAAGATTTCCACGGAGAGGGATTGGCAGTAAATTAATAAAAATGGCAAAAAAAAGAGAGAAAAGAAATATGACAGAAAATGGGAATGGGGGGTGGGAAGGAGGAGAACACAGAAATCTTTGTTAATAAGATTTCCGGGATTTTTCTCCGGAATGCCATTGCAGCTGAATTGATTCATCCAATAATGGATCCTGGGAGAGAAGAGGAAGGATGGGAGGAACCCGGTGGGAGAAATGAGTGGGGTGGTAACTTTTAAACCCAAGGATTTAAAGGAAAACTCCTCTGGAAACACATTCTGAGTGAAAACCATTCACACCGTCCACGTTTTGTCGCGTTACAATCTCAGCATATCCAACTAAGCATGAGCTATTTTAATAGAAAAAATATCCATTTATTTTTTGTAGATAATAAATTTCAAAAGGTGTCCATTCACTGTAAAAACACTAAAACAGGCTTTAGCAATAAAATCATAAAATAAAATAAATCTGAAGGTTGTGGTTGTTTAAAAACAGGTGAAACGAGAAAATTTGGTGTTTTTCTTGAAACTTTTATAAATAAATGCATCAGCTAAATTTAAACTTTTCAGATTCTGGATTTATAATCAGCTCAAAACATTGATTTTCAGAGGCGTGTTCCTTTAAGACTCCCTGCTGCCCCCTGGTGGAAACATGGCAGGCATGTTTTTGTTTCCGCCGCTGGTACCGGATCGCTGAGCGTTTGTGAAACCAGTCCAGAACCAGCACAGCCTCTTTCTTTAAAACAAAGGGTCTGTGTGGGAGAGCAAACCTTGTAAGCCACCCTGTTGGGGCACTTCTTCCCCAGGCCCAGGGGAGGCGAGATTAAACGCAATAATTTGTACATGTCCCGATAGCAAATCCTCCCACTGAAAAAGATGAAACACGATCAAGAGGTTAGAAAACAGGAGAACTCACAGGAGCAGCTTGCTTTCTCTGCTAAGATGGGGTTGTGTGAGGTAGCTATGAGTAGTCAGTATCTTCAGAGTGAGTAAAAATTAGATGTGTGTGATGTGGGACATAATTGGATGAGACAATTGAAGGAAGGATTTAATAAACTGTCATCTTCCTACTGCTTCTCAAATTGGATATGAAATTTTTTTTTTTTTTATGTTTAATTATTATTATGATAAATATATTGTTTTCATTTTCGTTTTATTTTTTCGCTGACATTTTACATAAGATTTAATTTCATTCATCTGAGTTTGGAGAATTATTTAATTGTGCTTTTTTTGAACCGGTTAGGGTTGGTCTATGGCCTATACAAAACATTTTCATTACACCTTTTGCACAGAATCATTTTTAGACATTGAGATTTTAGCTAGCAAGATAACTACCACGTTTAAACAAAATTAGTGTCAACTTATAACATGATGGCACTCAAAAAAATGTTTCTCTGTGACAGCAATGTGCTTCCATAGTTTTAGGGCTTCTTGTCACTTTATATCCAAATATACGCTCCCTCAAACTCAGCGTTTACACTCCCATCTGAAAATGGCTGCAAACAGATGCAGAGTTATACAACCCTACATATTTGAAAAGCAGAAGTAGAGCCTCCTTCACAACCAGCAAGAAAACAGAAAGTGCTTTCTGGATGGTTGCTATGGTGATTCCCACCATTTTCGGGAAGTTGGGGACTTTTTTCGAAAAGAAGAAAATCACAAAAATAGATCTAAAAAGTAAAAACATCTTAAAGTGGAATATGCTAAGTCTCCTCAGAGTTTTAGTTTTTCTAATGATCACCTCCTAGCTCAGCACTGAATTCACTGTGTTGTGTGTAAGATACTTACTGCTTATAGCTACTGCTCATGACCCCACTTTAAACACAAAAAGTCGTTAATTTGAAAATTTAATTTGATAATAATAAAGTATTTTGTTTCAGATCAAAAACTGTGTAATTAGTGTAATAAAAACTTACCTCAGAAATGTCCAAAATTAAAAACAGCTAAAAAAAAATTCTCATATATATCTAAAGTGAATGAGTAAAAACCTTTGGGGGTTTTTTAATGTCAAATCCAATAACTTCTGAAAACAGACATAATTTTACTATAAACACTGCAAAAACAAAATCTTACCAAGTATTTTTTTTCGTTTTGTCTTTAAGACAAAACTAACTTAGAAGTAACTTTTCAGAAAAATATAGGAGCTTGTTTTACGTAAATAATTCCTTAATACTGATGAAAATATTCTAGCTGTAAGTGAAATAATCTGCTAGTGGAATTAGAAGTTTTTCATCCATATTAAGGATTTGTTTACTTAAGACAAGCAACTTTATTTTTCTGAAAAGTTCTTTGTAATTTTAGTCATATTTTAAGTGTACTAACATATTTGATCTAGAAACTAGACTAAAGATACTTGGTCAGGTTTTGTGTTTTTGCAGTGCAGCAGGCTCATTCATATTGAGAGGAATAAATTATAATTCCTCCCCCATAATGTCTGTCAGGTGACGGCAAATCCTTATTTTACTTCTCTCACCTCTAACGGCGTCCTGATCAAAGAAAGGAAGCTTCATTAGAACGTAATGAAGTGAAAATAATCTGAGACAGATTAGCCTTCCCAGTGCTCAGAATTAGCATTTCCGCTCCAGTCAGAGCGAGCCGCCTGGAAACAGACAGGCCTGACATAAACCTGCAGGAGTGACAGGAAGACTCAGCAGCAGACGGCGAGGAAGCAGAGCCTGCCGGATTAGGAGCAGGATGCGGAGCAGGGAGGAGATTTTAGGTGAAGTTTTTTCTGTTTCCTTCAGCATCAGACGTCCTGTGGAACGCCGCCGCGTCATAGCGCAGCGCTGCAGGAGGAACCTACCAGGCGGCGGGGTCGTACTCTGCCCACACGCGGATGAACTCGTCCAGGTGGTGCGGCCCGAGGATGGAGGCGTCCCGAGTTAGATACTCAAAGTTGTCCATGATGACGGCAACGAACAGATTCAACATCTGGGTGAATTAAGAAAAGGACAAAATGAAGGAAATGAACATTTGACCTGATTGGATCAGGTAACTATAAACTTTCTATACATGTAAGACTGGGAGATTAATTTATTTTATCAATTAATTGAAGTTTTGTTTTTAAAAATCTGATTTTTTTCCCACCAATCCACTCCTTGGGTTTCCAAGTTCAGAGTGATGTCAGTACCCTGGGCGGCCATCTTGTTTAACAGCTTCTATTTGGACCTACATATATCTATATATTGACCTACATATTATATTATAATTTTATTTTTTACTTTTGAGAACTAAGTCATAAAATTACAAGAATAAAATTGTTATATTTGAAGACTAAAGTAGTAATTTTATGCAAACTTCAACAAAGTAAATAACAAAAAATGAAATATCCAAATTTTTTTCTCAATAAAAACGTCTTTATTGTAATAATTTTAAGACTTTCTTCTGGTAAAATTATGTCTTTATTCTGCTAATATTATGACAATATTTTCACAAATATGTCTGGATGCTACGACTGATATAAGCGTTTCATATCAGTCAATATTGATACTTATTAATTAGTTTTTTTGTTTTAAATATCAGAAATATTTCCAAACTATTGCCGTAATCTTCCTTTTTTATCCAGTTTTCTGTTCACGACATTTTGTTTTATTTTTAAGCCATTTTTTAGGCCCAGTGGAGAAACATGAAACTGTTGCTGCGTCAGTTATGCAGCAGGTCGTTGCTAGGCAACCAAAGAGCGAGTCAGTCAGTTGATTCCACCAACCCAGCTTAGCTAGCTGAAGCCTGTGTCTCCCAGAATGCTGTGCGGTTCTGGATTGGAGTTCAGTGAATATTGAACATGCTTAATATTCTATCAGTCGTATTATTTATTGATGTCGATCAGATTCTTTCATTTAAAACAGGAAAAATATCTTGTTACATGTGAAAAAAATCCAGTGGAACTAAAGCTTTTTTAGTCAAAATTGAAGACTTAAAACAAGCTCATATTTCTTGCTGAAAAGTAACTTTTAAGTTAGTTGTGTCTTATTTCAAATGTACTAATATATTTAAACTACAAACTAAACCAAAAATACTCTGTACAATACTATGTAAACTCTGAGAAGAGCTTAGAAATGATGGGGAAATCATCTGATTTCCTGAATTACTGACCAGGAAGGAGCAGAGGAAGATGAAGGACACGAAGTAGAAGTAGGCGAAATCGCTGCCGCACTCCTTCCCTGAACTTCCCGAGAGTTTATCACACGGCCGGTTACTGAGGCAGGCCAGCATGATCTCATGCCACGCCTCTCCTGTTGCACTCCTGATGACACACAGCGAGCCAGCAGTCAAAATGGACGCCGTAGATCAAACCGTTAGCGCTGAATATCTCAGGTTACCTGAACAGGAGGGTCAGGGCCTGGAAGAAGGTCTGGAAGTTGTTATGGTGATTTATGGAAGTCTCTTCGTTCAACTCGATGTTCCCAAACACCTGAGGACAGAAAACACAAACCAGGCTGTAGGGGAAAGCTGCAGTAGCTACGTTTTTATTCACCATAGAACTGAGCAATATGACACACCGAGAATAAATTTGCTCAAAGGAAACGCTCTAAACCTTGTGCATTGTTCGCACCAAAGCACTTTAGATATCACTCTCATCTACAGTTCTGTGAAAGCAACAGAAAATGCATCATTTTCAGGAGTTAGTTTTTGCTCACCTGCATCCCAATGATGGCGTAGATGAAGAACAACATGGCGATCAGCAGGCAGACATACGGCAGAGCCTGAAAACAAACAGAAAAACATCTGAAATATGTTCATCTTCCAAATAGACATCACACAAAAAAAAGTTTTTATTTCCTGTCCTTTCTTTTGAATCTCTCCAGCCTTTCTTTGTCAGAGTTTCTGCTCTTATTTAGAGACGTGAATTAGACCAGCAGGGCTGATTCCTCTGACCGGCTATTTATCTCGCTGCGAGGACGAGGAGGCGGCGAACAGTTGTAATTAAATCGCCACCTTTTAAGACTTCGCAGCCACTGTCTGTCTGTTGTTGCCGGGCTTAAAAGCTCTCAGCGCTGACATTAAACCTCCTATGAAGTCCCTGAGCTGCTGCACATATAACTCTGCTTCTCCCAGGGGGATTTAGCGAGCGATTTGGCGCTGTGTGGAAATCCCAGCGGCTGTCCGCCGAGGCGATATTCGGCTGGAAGTTAAAGGAAACAGCGTCTATTTCCTGGGTTTGTTCAAGAGGGAAGCACACTCCATTAGAGTGGCTAATTAGTTGCACTTCCAGAGAAAATGCTTTTATCTTTTCTCTTAACCCTCTCATGCATGAATTATGATCCTTTGTGTCAGAATTTTTTTTTCCATTTTTTAAAATTCTTTTCTTAAGGCATAAAAAAGGTAGGAAATTTTTTTTCTAAAAATAATTTTTTTTATTTTTTATTTTTATGTGATCAATTGTAATTTTATCCAAATACAAAGTTGTTATTTGAAAAATACATCAGTAGTATTGTTCCTTAGGGGTTATCTGATGTCACAATATTTTTTTTACTTGCAAGAGTCGTCTACAGTAGAAGGAGGGACCGGGTCGGTTCTCATGCTTCTTTGTCTGTCGGCCATATTGTATTTAACAAAAATAATTTCTTGCATTTGCAGCTGATGGCCAGTAGTTGATGGTATATTTTATGATGCATTAGTGTCCACTTCAGTGGTCTGTGTGCATTTATAACATAAAAATCCACAGGAAGCACAAGAAAATGGCTTTTAGATAACTGTCCACTGTAGTGACCACTAAAGGGTTAAACAAACATAATTATTCGCTATTTGCTCATTAGCACACTACAGTCACCCACAGATGCAACTGTGTTTTTTGTTTTTTTTGCTTTTTTACTCACCTTGAAGGACTGAACGAAGGTCCAAAGCAGGATGCGGATGGTGTAGCCCTGGCGCAGCAGCTTGATGAGGCGAGCAGCTCTGAACAGCCTCAGGAAACTCAGGTTTATCATCTTGTTCTGGAAGAAAGGAAAATATCTGTGAGGAACTGAGACAAATAAAGATGGCCTCAAACAGCCAGGAGCCTTCACCGATCTACCACAATTACTCCAAAAGTGCATTAGCAACTCATCCAGGAGGTCAGAAAAGTTTTCAGAACATCTAAAGCTCTGCGGACCTTAATAGACTCAATAAACATGGGAATGACTGACCAACCAAAATTACTCTAAAAGTGAATCGGCAATCCATCCAAGAGGCAATAATAAAACCATGTAAAAGCTCTGCAGGCATCACTTGCTTCAACTAACAGTGGAGAACCTTCTCAAGAGTGGTCAGCTTACCAAAATTACTCCAAAGTGCAACTCATCCAAAAGATCAGAAGAACATGCTAGGAAACACACAAAGCACTGTGGAGCTCAATAGGCTCCAACAGTGGAGAACCTTCATAGGAATTGTCAACCTACCAAAATTACTCCAAAAGTGAATCAGCAATTCATCCAGGAGTTGTCAAAAAGATTCCCAGACAAAATCCTAAATTTAATAACATTTCATTGGTGTTTGTAATTTAGAACTATGGCCAAATAAAATTAGACTTGAGTTGCTTTGGCAGCCCAAAACAACCCTGCATAAATAATTATTTCATTTTAGGTGTTAAGATGCAGATGCTTGATGTTTTCTGTCTTCAGTTTTTCTTTTGAGTGACCCGGTCTTAAGCCACTTCGTCGTAAATATTTTAAAACAATCTTTTAGCAAGCTAGCACTGTGAGCTCACATCACAACAAATAAATGGTTATTTACAAGATTTGCACCACTAGAGGGCGCCTACAGTGTGAGAAAACCCGTTATAAACCAACCATCCAATAATTCATACTTGTATATGTTCAGGCCTACCTATTAATATTATGTAATTGGCTTGATTAAAAGTTTTTTAGGTTTTTTTGAGATAGGGCACCAACAATATCTCCAGCCCTGGGGCCCTCATTCTTCTAAATTCAGCCCTGTTTTTGCCAAAATCCTTAAATTTGATCCTTCTAAAGATGGAATCAGCATATATTTTTTATTTTCTAGCATGACATTCGGTCTGTAAGTGCTTTAGACTGACTGGTTCCAGCTGAAGCTCTCGGTTTATCATTTCTCTAACATCATGTCACATTGGAAAAACAGCCGATACTTTAAACTGAGACCGAACAGCGCACACACTGACGGCAAAACTGAAAGGAAAAAAAGAAGAAGAACCAGCAGGCGACAAGAAAAGCCACTTACCGTCTAGAGGTGTCAGATGTGACAGAGTGAGGGCACAGGCACCAGCAGACACAGCAGATGATGGAAACAGCCAAACAGAAATAAGAGAGAAGCGAGAAAGGAGACAGAAAAGAAGACCGATGTCCTCAAGAGGAAAAAACACAGCGGGCGTTGACTCACAGGAAACCACATCAGCACTGTCTCAGTCCTCCAAATCAGCTACATCTAAGCATCTTTGTGCTTTTTTTCATTGGAGCCATGTTCTCATTTTGAACATTTGAATGTTTCTCAATCAAATTTTTACTGATTTAAGGAACTGAGACGACGAGAATAAGACAAAGCAGGGCTTCTACTGCTGCTCTGAAGGTGGAAAACAATGGAAAGCCCATTTTCATTACATCTGTGCAAAGTGTTAAACAGGAAATCAAATTTATTGTGTTGAGCAAAATTTATCAAAATAAACCACCACATAAAGGCTAATTTGATAGGTTTTTTTTTACATTATTACATTGATTTAATGTGACTTTACTCCAAAGTTTGTTAATTGCCTGTTGGATGCAGAGGATATGTAACGTTGCACAAAGTGGCTGCAGGTCTTACATTTATCTCTGTGAACAAAATGTCTGTGATGCTCCCAATCACCGTCACAAAGTCAAACACATTCCAGGGTTCCTTCAGGTAGTTCTGAAACAAATTAGCACCAAAACACAGAGATTAATATTATCATCAATTCATTCTACTCATCGTTGGAAAAAAAAATAGATGTTGTGTGGATGAAAAACACAAAGAACCAAAGAGCAAACATGTAACAATTCTTCTACTAATTGATTAAGCGATTATTCTGACGATTAATCAAACCAAGAATTTTTATACACTATTAGAAATATATTAAAAGATGCAAATAAACAAATAATCTAATTCCTTTTTTAAATAAGAAAATAAAAATTTTATTCCCTAGAAGGCTATACTGTAGTATTAATTTAGTAAATCTGAACTGAGTGAGGATAAAACTGTGAAACTAGGAGTTTTACATTTTTAACTTAAATGCAAAATATATATATATATGTATATATATATTTTACACTTTTGGCTTAATTACTGCTCTGAATATTTAGTTTTATTGACCTAATGACTTCTTTTTTGGAGTCTGTATACCACATTTAACAATTAATCAATTACAAAATTAGTCGACGATTATTTCAATAATCGATTAATCACGATTAATCATTTCAACCATAAATATAATTGAATATTTATGGACTTTGGGTGAAATCTGAATTTTCTCCAACCAACTTAAATAAACACTACAGATTTTCTAAAGCATGGTGGTCAAATATTCTGCCAGATTGATACCAGAAACCTGCTGATGGCTACAAAAAATAGATTGAGGTACAATGCCATACGGGACATTTAATTACATATTAGTGGGGGGTGTATGTGTGTATTTGAGCCTCTGTGTGTAATTTTGACAATTTAAACATGAAGATAAATTGATTAGACTCAAAACTGCAACAGAAACTGGTCTGTATACTCCAGATAACGATTAATCAATTATTAAATTAGCTGACGATTATTTGAATAATCAGATTAATCTAATTAATTGTTTCAAGAAATAAACCATTTACGCATGATAAACAAACTGAACACATAGTGACAGTACTGACAGCATCTCCTGCATAAATCATGAGGTGCTGTCTGGACCCTGAACACCGTCAGACGGGCCTGAGGGCCGGGGTTTCTGCCAGGAACCCACAGCTGTTTTCTCTGAACCGCTACAGCAGCAAAGCGTTTAAAAAAGACAGATGTGAGCTTAGCAGCTAAACAGGTGGAGGTTAATGGTGTGTGAGAAAAGCTATTTAATAAATGGGCCTTGTAAATGGAATTGAGCTGCAGGTGAAACTGGCAGCCTCATGTCAAGAGAAGATTTATGCTTTGCTTCTGCAAAGTTCATTCCTGAACTAAAAATGAAAAACAATTTTAGCACCTTATACAGTATGGTTTAGATTGGATATTGACATTTTAACAGTATTGATCATTGTACATGTATTGCACTGGCTTTAAACAGAGCCGGTACAAAGCTAGAGGTTTAACAAAGGCAAGCTAGAAGCTACAGAAGACTAAAGCTAATTATTACCCAGAGTTGAGTCTAGAGCAAGTCAAACACAATAAAAACTAAAAGCTAGACATCAATCGATTAATTTCTCCCAGACTGAACTTGAAAATAGGATGCTATGCTGCTACAACTCAAAGACGCAAGTGAGAGCTGCGAAACATAAATAATCACCCGACCGGAACACGGCACGTTAAATAATAAAACACAATTTAACAAAGTTTTGAGGCAGATATTTTGTCTCAAGGAATTGTTTTCTAAGACCCTCGTGGCCTTTATTTGAAAATGCTCAGACAGGAAGGTAGGTATTGAGAGAGAGGGAAGACATGCGGTAACAGTCACCAGGCCGGGAATCGAACCTGCGACAGTCGCCTCGAGGACTAAGGCCTCCATATGTGGGTTGTGTTTGTCCCCTGCACCACCACAGCACCTAGCCTCAAGGAATTTTAATAATCAAGGTTACAGCCCTGGAACAGTTACTTGGGGTCAAGCTAACAGCTGACCATAATGAAAATAGGCTAACCAATGGTCAGAATATAGCTAACAGTTAATCAGAGTTGAGTTAACAGCTAGCTCCTTATGGTGTGTTCAACTGGAACCCCAAAAATGTTCAAACTCTAGAAAATGTCTGGGATTAATCTTTTTTTAGTGGAAATGTTCTATCTTTTTCTACATACAATGACCATAATATGCCGTCATTCAGTCTCAGCACCACATCACTTCTCAACATAAAAACCCCGGAACAGAGAGCAAGTGTTTAGTGCACAGAAGATTATCTTCAACAGCTCACCAGTGGATTGAAAGCAATAATCTTGAGGATGCACTCTAGTGTGAAGAGGCCAGTGAAGATGATGTTGAGGTATTTCAGCATAGACTCGTACACCGTTGGAGCTTTGTAGAACTGAGGACAAAAAGAGAAAACATGAATATTACTGACTGCATAACAATCTGAACCTGAAAGAGGAAATGTTGCTGACAGCCATTCGATTACTCACACCTGCTTACAAGCTTTATGTTTGGTGAAAATGCCTCAGTTACACTTTAACCCACTAAAATATCTGTGTGGGCTGTGTGTGATGATTATGACATGAAACTCTACCATTATACTAAATGGTTCTGTTGTGTTGGGTCGGCTGGAGCCGTTTTATAGACCTCTTGCAGCGTGACGTCACACCTTCATGTTCCTGCTAGAGGGCAAAAGCTGCTAGGTGGCTAGCATTGGTTTTAGCTGTTAAGTTGTCAACATAACGCGCTAAATCTTAAATGTACATCTGATATGTAAAAGAAAAAGGAACGCAGGGCTTTGCTATTAATTTTCAACACTACAACAACTAGATAACAAAGTCAGGAAAAAGTTTTAATTAAGAAAAAAATAACAAGGGAGAGAAAGGATGTCAGTTATGCTAGCTTGACTATGACAACCATAACATGTAGTTGTGCTGTGGAATTTGGTGTGTTGACCTAATCACCAACTCTGATAAATAATCAGTAGAGCAGCGGTTTAAATTAGCTAATAAACCACCGCAGTGTTAGCTTAGCTAATAGCAGCGGTAGCTGATCTGCCACAGTGATCACTTAATAATAACAAAATAAAAATCAAGCCTGTAAACATTAAACTGTGACGGACTGAAAGTTTTGTTCTTTGTGTGGGAAATGTTTGTAATTGTTTTTTGGTGTTGAATCCTGAAACATAAAGTGGCGCTGTTGTCAGTTGCTATGACAACAAGTCTGCTTGTAGTATTGCAGAGAGCAATGCTACAGAATGAGAAAAAAGTGGTTTTGAGTTGTTCTGTAGTGGTTTTTCTATGTTATTTCTTCCCCTTGCTGAGGCACATTAAATTAACAATCCCAACATCTCCAGGTTTCATTTATTTAAAGGAGTTGTTCTACCGCCTGATCAAGGCAATATAGAAGCAGGAGAATAACAAATTCCAAAAATCTCCAACCTACTAATGATGTAAAAAATAATTTTTTGTGGTTTGTTTTGAGACAAACTGACAATCTTCCCCAAGCCTGAGGATAAAAAAAATAAGTTTTCAAGAGTGAGATCTGACCTTCATCATCAGGACGACGGTGTTGAGGGCGATTAAAGTCATAATGGCGTACTCGAAAGGTGACGACACCACAAACTTCCACATCTTGTATTGGAAGGACTGCTTGTTCTCTGGCATGTATCGTGTAAGCGGCCTGGCGTTGATGGCGAAGTCGATACAGGCCCTCTGTGGGGAAGACAACGCAACAACTGACTGGGTGGAAATATTCTCTGGTGAAGAAAAACTTTTGGATATTTTTAAAGTCAAAGTCAGTGGCGGGCACCGCTAACTAAAAAGTTAGCACTAAAGCATCAGTCATGAACATTTGTTCTGCTAACGCTAAAGCACTAAACCAACATGATGCTTAGTGGAAGCTAATGCCAAAGCATAAATAACAAACACTAGTACCGCTAATGCTAAACCGAAACGGTATTAAGCCGTTGTACTAATCAAACATTTGATATGCTGACACTAACGTGCTACAAAAGCACGGTATTGAGTAGAAGTGAATGCTAATGTACTAATCATAAACATTAGTACCTCCAATGCTAAACAAACATGGTATTTAGCAGAAGATAATGATAAAAACACTAATGATAGACATTAGTTTTGCTAATACTAAACCAACATGATGTTTAGTGGAAGCTAATGATAAAAGCCCTGATGATAAACATTAGTTCAGCTAAAGTACTATACCAACAGTGTTCAGTAGATGCTAATGCTAAAGCTTTAGTCATACGCATTAGTTTTGCTAATACTAAAGCACTAAACCAACATGGTATTTAGCGCTAATTTCATGTAGATAGTATTGACCTCAACAGGGTCAAATATGTTATTGCACACCTAGCTGTATAGTTGCTCTTCAAATATTATAATATAGCTGTGAGTATTGCTAAATCCGTTGCTGATTTCGCTAATTGCTCATTTTAGCATAGAACAGCAGCATTGCATTCTGGGTACAGAATAAGTGTAACTTGTGCCACCACATCACATGTGGAGAACGTAAGGAGGCAATAAAAAACAACATATAACCAAAACTTCAACAGACGTTGAACTTTATTCGGCTGAAAGTTTATAAAACAACCAAGTAAATTAGCACTTCAGAAAAATTAATCTGGAGGGAGCTACGAAAGTTAGCTAAAATCCTACAGCGCTAACCGAAATACTAGCTCCACTCTTAGCATAAGTGAAGAATGCAAATAGAAACCCTTCCTGTTCTCCTTTCAATTACATATTCTGTAAGCCATTTTGGGATAAATAAACTGTAGTTTTGGCAGATAAAACCAGAAGCTTCACCTCGTTCTTCTCCAAGCTGCACTCCGACATCGCCTTATCTCCCTGCTCCTGGAAGGTGATGATGATCAAAGCTACAAAAATGTTGACGAAGAAGAACGGAAACACCACAAAGTAGACCACATAGAAGATAGACGTCTCCATGCGGAAACCCGGGCTGGGGCCCTGGTCTTCGTACGTGGCGTCCACAGAATGCTTCAGGACCCTGAAAAGAGAAACTCTCTGGAGATTATCAAACACTCAGAGATAAAACGCTTTGTTACGATGATTTGTAGAGATTAAAACGCTTCCTCCGCTTCCTTCAACTTTTACTCAACTCTGTCGGATACACTCCAAGAACTTTCATCTGGTGAGACGCAAAATGAAATGCTGAAATGCAGCACTGAGATAATCATCTGCTTTTGTCACTAAATATATATAACTGCCCGCCAAAGAGCGTATTAGTAGAAATAGATCAGAGCAAATTATTTTCTTATCTTCTAAAGTGGTTTTTCTGGCTCTGAAACTCTTTCCAAGTTTTCTTTTGGATGTTGTTTTCAAAGGTTTTGTTATTTTTTTTATTTCCATGAGTCATCCACATATGTCAGGAATACAACTTAAAGAAGACTTATCTGTGTTTCCACTACAAATGTGCTCAAAACTTTGTTGATATTCCACTACTGTTGATAAAATATAATTTTCCAGTTGTGGTGTTTCCATTAAATAAGAAATTAAATACAAATCACATGTGAGTAAGTTTGGTCATGTGATAACTCATTAAAAATATGCAGTGCCATCATCCTCCAGTTACTTCCTGTTGTCGTCTTCTTTGTCGTTTCTGCCAGTAGTAACGTCCTGTTATTGATCATGTGACTCAGTGATGTGAAAAAGTGTTCCAGTGTAGTTTTGTGAAAAAATAATTCCGATACAACTGGGGGGAAAAAAGCACAGCAAAAACATGAGCTTTTTCTATATAGACGTGTTTTCATTAATCAAATTTATTTTTGTAATTTCAATTTGTGCAATTTTAAAGTGTATGGAAACGCAGCTGCTGTAAATAAAACAGCCAACAAAGGTGGAGGTATTTCAGAAATAAATCTTCACACAAAAAACAAAATCTTACCAAGTATTTTTGTCTAGTTTCTAAAGCAAATACTTGAAATTAGAAGAAGACTAACTATTAACTTTTCAGCAAGAAACAGGAGCTTGTTTTAAATTAATAATTCCTTAATATTGATGAAAAATTACTAGATTATTTCAATAATAAGACATTTTTCCCTTGTAATAATCTGGATAATTCGAACTTTAATTGTACTATTCCTGCTTATAATCGCAGAATTATAATTTTATTTCTCATAATTTGGACTTTAATAGCAGAAGTAAATTAAAAGTTTTGGATTATTTTTCCTCAGAACTTTTTTCTCTGAATTCTAAATTAAATAGCAACAAAAATGTCAGAATTCTGATTTGTCTTTGATCTGAATTTTGACATTTTTTTCTGAGAAATTTGACTTCTTTTTTCTCACAAATTCATCTGTTTTCTTTGTTTCCAAAATAAAACTCGGCCGTAGCAACCGTTCTTTGTTTTAATTATTATCACTTTCATCAAAGCTACATAGTAAAACACTGAAAAAACACAAAATCTTCCCAAGTATCTTAGTTTCTAGGGCAAATCTCTTAGTGCACCTTAAGTCAGATAAAATTAACTTTTGAGCAAGAAACAGGAGCTTGTTTTAAGTAAATAATTTATTAATATTGATAAAAAATTTATAATTCCTCTGGCAGATTATTTCACTTACAACATGGGAAAAATGCCTTGCTACAATTGAAATAAACTGCTTTAGAACTAGAACTTTTCCATCAATATTAAGGAATTATTGATGTTAAGCAAGCTCCTATTTCTTGATTAAAAGTTTTTAAGTTAGTTTTGTCTTATTTAAAGCATACTAATACATTTGCACTAGAAACTAAACCAAAATATTTGAATGACTCAACGTAAAGCCACGTGGATCAGAGGTTTCTGCAGGACTTTAGCGTGTAAAACGAAATGATCTGACTCATTATTCTCAGATTACAGGTGTCTGCAGAGAGGCGGCGTGGGCTCCAATCCTCCTCCTGCGAGTATTTAGCAGCTTCTGTAGGAATCCTTTCTGTTTTTTATCACGATCTGCTCGTTTCCCATAAGCTGCTGTATAATTACCTGCTGCTTGTGAAGCTCTTGTAACAAGAACAGCAGATATGAAGATGGAGAAACAGACATTTTTGTCACGTGTCTGTCAGTTTTCTGCCTCTGTTGCACTTTGCTTGTAGGTTAAACTTTAATTTAGATCTCATCTGACCAGAGTTCCTTTAATTAATTACTAGATTAGACAGATGTCATTTTGTGTTGGTCTATCACATAAAATCCCATTAAAATATATTAAAGGAGTATAAATATTTCATATTTTTTGGTAAACCCAGCTGACCAAACGTCCTGGAATTTCACTGGGGTTGCTAGGCGGCGAGTGGAACTCTGCTGGGGTTGCTAGGTAACGGGCAGTGCCTGCTGATTTGTGAGGTTACATTCCGGAGGTTTCTGAAATGGCTCATTTACCAGACACCAAAAAACATGAATTTATTGCCAAAAAACATCTGGGAAGTTGTTTTTTTAAGCGCTTGGGTTGTTTTTAGAAGCATTGGCGACCCAAATGAAGATATAAAAACATGTAAAATGTGAATTTTTGATTAGTAGGTCACCTTTAGTAACATGTTCTAATCACTTACAGTGGCCAGCCCTCTCCAGTGGAGACACTGAACAGCGTCAGGAAAGCCCAGAGAACATTATCATAGTGAAACTCATACTTCTTCCACTCTCTGGGCTGAGCCGTCACTTCCTCACCATCGTACTCCAGAAACTGACCTCTGCAAGGAAGTAGAGCGGATAACAGAAACTAAATAACAATCAAGAGGAAAATATGAGCGGATGTGTTCTGGTAACTGTACCTGCAGTCTTTCTCCAGACCTTTGGACTCGTCGGTGCAGTAGAAGAATTTGCCTTTGAAGAGCTGAACGGCGATAACGGCAAAGATGAACATAAAGAGGATGTAGACGATGAGGATGTTCAGGACGTTCTTCAGAGAGTTCACAACGCAGTCGAACACAGCCTGAAAACAACAGATAAAAACAGGCAGTCAGGAATGAGCGTGCAGCTACACAAAGCTAGCAGGAACAACATCTAGTTATAGCGAGAAACTGTCATGTTTTAACGAAATATAAAAATACCTACAGATGTTACTGTTAAGCCATTTCCTATTTAAAGGCAGAATCTCTTTCAGTTTTAATGTTTTTGTTCCTTTTAGTTGTTAATTGTTCTGTTTTCAGTGATTGTGCTCATGTTGCTTCACTGGCGCTTTAATTTGCCCTTCAGCGACAAATAACATTTTAAATTAAATTTTAACTTGAATTTAATTTACGTCAACAAAGTATTACTATACTATATGAACCTTTTAATTTTATACACTAATGAATGTGTTAGCTCTCAACCCAATCAGTATAGAATAAAATATACTTTTCAGATGATGCAGTTATTCTGAGACAATCCTGACAGTCATAAGATACAAGACAGCAAAAATACATTAGCTAACTAGATAGCTAACAGGGATTAACTAACTAGACAGTTAACTTAGATTAACTATATGACTAGATAGATAGAGAGATAGATAGCTATCTGAATTGATAGCTAGCCATCTAAGTAGGTAGGCAATTGGTTGGTTAGTTGGATGGACAGATAAAAAGCTAGCTAGCTAGATATATCTCGCTAGCTAGCTGGCTAACTATCACTCAAGTTCACATTGGGAACAGGAAGGTTTGTGTTCCCGTGTTTTCCTTCCTTCAGATTTCTTCCTGTCTTTTCTACCACCATGTCTGTTTTCAGGAGGAAGAGCTTTGTTGATCTGTCCTGACATGCAATCCAACCAATGAACCTGCTGCTGCATGACTGATGTTCATCAGGAGCATATTCTTCCTCTCCTCCACCAGCAGCGCTCCGTCCGAGCTTCCACAGAGAGACGGAGGCGGCCGGCTGCCTGCCAACACCCATCTGTCTCACTCCTTCACTTCTATCACTCCAGTCACATCACTCCTGTGAGAGGTTTTGCTTTGGGACGACCAGCAAAGGGAAGCTGTCATTTCTCCATTTGAAGAAAATAAAGGCTTGCCTTGTTAAAAATCGTCTGCTGCTGTTGTTGATTTACGTTGGTCAAACTTTAACCTGATTGGTTGAGAAATACTTAATTCATGAAATATTTGGAGAGAAATTTTCAATTAAACATTAAAGACAAAGTTTTGAGACATTTAGTGATACTGCACTGCAAAAACACAAAATCATCCTCCATCTACTTCCTGTTGCCTTCTTCTTTGTCGTTTCTGCCAGTAGTAAGATACGGCTATTTAAATTGGGCGAAAGTCATAAAACTCAGCCGCAGCGAGTGTTTATATATATATATATATATATATATATACAGTATATATTAAAAAAAAGAATAAAAAATATGAATTTCTAAGAAAAAACGTCCAAACTCGGAAGAAAATCAGAATTTTGACATTTTTGACATTAAGTATAGTAAAATATTTGTACTAAAATCCAAACCCCAAATGCTTTTGTGAATGCAGTGATTGACTGTTTTACGTTTTTAGAAATTGTTAAAATAATTTTTGTTGTGGGGCGTGCCGTGGTGGCGTAGGGGTTAGCGCGACCCACATTTGGAGGCCTCAAGTCCTCGACGCAGCTGTCGTGGGTTCGACTACCGGACCCGGCGACGTTTACTGCATGTCTTCCCTCCTCTCCTTCCCCTTTCCTGTCAGCTTACTTTGTAAAAAGGGACTCTAGAGCCCACAAAAAGACCCCTTGGAGGGGTAAAAAAAAAGATTTTTGTTGTATGAAACTGAAGGTTTTTATGGGTTTTGTGAAGGTCTTCCTATAGAACTGCTGAACTTTAACTTGCCTCAGATCTCCATGTGAATCTGGCCAGAACCAAATGCTGAGAGTGTTTCTGTGAAAATCAGACTTTATTTCCAGACGGCGTCGCCGTACCTTCAGCTTCGGCAGCCGCTTGATGGTCTTCAGAGGTCGCAGAACTCGCAGCACTCGCAGGGATTTGATGGTGTTGATGTCTTTTCCCTTCGTTCCTCTGTGAGGAGTGAAAACAGCGTTAGTCTGGGAGAAACGCTGCGATCGACTCAAGTTTTAACTTTCTCCATTCGATCAGTTTTGCGTTAGTTGAGCAGGTAAACTGATCAGAGCTGTTAGCATTCGGTTAGTGGAGAACATGCAGTTCAGTGGATTATCTAACTCTACAGAGTTACAATTGTGTCTGTTCTTTGCTCCTCTGTTATGCAACTCATCCTTCTTTTCTTTTGTTTACTTACAATGAATCTAACACAAGATTGCAGAAAAGGACTATGGTCAATAACAAAAAACAACACAAAAAAACATTTATTCTTAGAGTGTAAGATGGATTTGTAAGATTAAAGCGAGTCAGAATTCAGAAAAAAAGAAGAAGCAAAGGTTCAGAGAAAAAAAAGTCAAAATTTTGAGACTAACATCAAAATTCAAAACATTAAAAAATTAAAATTATGAGAAAAAAGATAAATTTTTGGGAGAAAAAGTCAAAATTCTGAGACTGAAGTCAGAATTATCAAAGAAAAAAGTACTAATTTTATTTTTTTAAAAATCAGAAATCTGAGCTTAGTGTAACAATTCAGAGGAAAAAACTCAAAATTCTCAGAAACAAAGTCAAAATTCTGAAGAAAAAAAGTTAAAATTCTCGAATTTATATCTGAAAAGTTCAAAGGTTTGCAGTTAAAGTTGCAATTTTATGATTAAAGTCAGATTTCTGACAAAAAAAGAACTGAGGTTGTTAAAATCATGAGATTAAATTCTTTTTTTTCATTAAAAAAAAAAGAATTCTGAGATTTCAGTAAAATCTGTTTATTGTGGCACTAATCTTCTTCCATAGAAGAGGGCTGAGGACATGAAGTAAAAAGCTTGAACAATCTGGAACACAAGTCAAACACTGTGGGAGTTTTTTTCACTTAATTGATGGAACTCAAATTGTTTGTATTATAAATATGTATTAATAGGAGAAACCGAAATGCAGCATAGAAACACAGGAAACAGACTTCCATAGAAAAGGGAAATAGACACTGAGCAACTATCAAACACTGAGTGTTTATCAGTGTTTGCAAAGAAAAACATGCAGTAAAAATATAAATGTACATCTGATTAAATAAGGAATATTAGAGCAGATGTTGCCTTTATTTTATTTGCTTGACTGAATCCAACCCTTAGGAGCGCTAAAGTGCTAGCATCTGCTCACCAGAAAACCAACAAAAATTCAGTATATTTAGATTTTCATCCTTTTTTTACCATGACCTACCATTAAAATGGAAAAAAAAAGTTTGAGTCATTTCCATAAAACAACAACAATAAACCTGAGTTTGTTCTTCGGTAAAAAGTGATAAACTCCAAATATTATGACTTTGGCAGTTTTCTTTTACAATAAAACATCATGCAGCTCTCATGCTTCTGCACATCATGCAGTCTCTGGTTTCTGTTCCCATATTTAAAGGTCAGAACAGTGGAATAGATTTCAGAAGCTGAAGATGCTGCAGAAGGTTTTCAGTCTGGCTCCTTCTGCACTTTACCTCATTTATTAGAGCTTTAACAGTCGACAGACATTGAGTGAAAAAGCAGCCTAAGTAAACATAAAACCAAAACATCCCTTCAAAATGAACGGAAAACTACAGATTTGTAGCATTTCAGAGGATCAGAAAAATGTCTGGCTGCTTGGAGAGAAAATCAAATAAAGGTTTTCTACTACACTGTTGTGTTTTGGGGGAAAATTAAATTGAAGCAATTTGTAACAAAAACAGGTTTTTAAAACATTATTTCTAAAAAATAGTCATGAATTTGTGTTTTTCTAGTTAAATATAAGGCTGCCTCTGGGCTGTTTGTAGCCTAGGAGGTGAAATAAAGTAAAACATTTATTAGTTTAAATTGAAATAAGAGGCTGCAGTCCTTTACTCCGTTAAGGGAGTGAAAGGCTTTAACCCGATAAAGCTTCTTAAACTGTGATTTTAGGAGTTTAGAGTCGGATAAAGACCAGCGCTGATGGATCAGATTGATTTAAAGAAATGCTGTTTACAGCAGACTGAGCTTCTGAAATCTATTTAATGGCGTTTCCAATATTGTCTTCATAACTTTAGTTTGTCAATATTGGCTCAGGAGGATAAAAACGAGCAAAAACACAGAATATTACCAAGGATTTTTGTTTAGTTTCTATTGGAAATATCTCAGCACACTTGTATAACTCTAGGATCGGACGATAATCGTTTTATACCTGTCGATGTCAATAATTATTGATTAAGTTTTTTTGTTTTAATTAGCTGAAATTTATTGTTTTTTTATTTTAAAGCAGTTATGAGGCGCAGAGGGGAAACTTGAAACTGCTGCTGAGTCAGTTACCCAGCAGGTCGTTGCTAGGCAACCACAGCTGGGGGAGAGGGGACTTGCAACTGCTTCTTACCCAACAGGTCGTTGCTAGGCAACCAAAGTGTGAGCGAGTCAGTTGATTCCACCAACCTAGCTTAGCTAGCTGAGAGGTTGAGCAGCTTTTAAATTAAAATAAAAAAGCCAGAATTCGGCCAATAAAGTCGGAATTGTACGATTAAGAAGAATTCAGAGGAAAAAATAAATAAATAAATTCTGAGGAGAAAATTGGAATTATGCAATTAAAGCAGGAATTGACTTAAGTCATAATTTATTTTTACTTAATTCTGAGATTAAGTCAAAATCATAAGGAAAAAATGTCAGAAATTTGAGATTATTACATGAGAAAGATGTCTTTTTTTAAGTAGAATAAATAATCTGCCAGTGGAATTAGTAATCTTTAATCAATATTAATAAATTATTGATTTAAAACAAACTACTATATCTTGCTGAAAATGTGTAGTATATTTCAAGTGCACCAAGGTATTCACACCAGAAATTAGACCAGAAATGCTCGGTAAGACTGAGGTTTTGTTTGCAGTGAAGGTTGAGGTTTGGTCACACTACAGGCACCTTCAGACTGGAGGTTTGTTAGGAGGTTGGGAATGGTTGGGAATTTCCTGGAATGTCTTCCAGGAAATGTGCTTTTAAATTGGGATTGGGTGTAAATAGGGGCAGTTCCCACCTGGCCACACTTTGTTGTGATCTGATGAGGAAAAGAAATGATAAGCAAGCAGACAGCACAGAAATATCACCAGCATAGAAAGAACTAAGCAAACACTTAAAGCACAGATTAAACAGACATGAAGACTTTATTTAACCTTACAGACTGAAAAGACGCTAAAGAAGATCGCTTGTTGCAATTAAACGCAAAAGAATTACAAAAAAAAGCAACAGACAGGTTTAATAAACTCTAAATTGAAGCACTGCAGTGAAAGTAAATCAAATTTATAAGCCAGGGTTGAATAAAAGACACTGATGATGATCATTTGTGCGACTGCTTTCACATTGCAAGAGCATTAAATCATATTTTTTATTACTTTTATCGTCTCTCATTTCTTTTTAGGAGCTCTTTTCCAGCTTCATGCAGGTTGTGTAACTCTCTAAGGAACCAAAAACCTCCAATCACATTCATCTTTAGTGTTGGAGGGATAACAGCTAGAAAAACAACAATAAAACACAAATTTGGATGATTTAAATAGAGAAATATTTATATAAAAAATCATATTGAGTTTGGGTTCATCCATAAGAACATTTTGCAGCGGCTCAGTCAAAGTCATTACTTTATATATATATAAATATATATATATAAAGTAATGACTTGGGTGATGGTTTTTAATCAAATGTAAATAAAAACAGATAAATTGCTTTTCGCAAAATTGAGACGATTTATCTATAAATATTTTGGTATAATTTGAGCAACTCCAATCTCAAGTCCACTCAAAACCCAAACTGTTGGTTTGATTAAAATAACTTGGAAATTCAAATTTGCCAACAAATCCCGGCCTCTGTTTGGTTGAAGTGAATTCGAAAGCCAATGTGAACACCAAGTGGACCGAAGACCGCTCCAAAACCAGAAGTGGACTACGGCGCAGGGCATTCTGGGTAAATAAAATAAAAAGAAACATGAGAGTCTGGCACTAGCAGGATAAATGACTCGTGATTTTTTTTTACCAAAGACAAAAAATAAATTCTTCAACGTACATCTGATGCTACTACATTTTTGTTTACATTTTGCGGTTAGTGTCTTCTGTAGGGGTTTTCATGTTGTTTCCTACAGTAGTTCTTGGTGCAGCGCCCCCACAGGCGAGGAGACAAACAGCTTTTTCAAAAGGTTTGATTCATTTGACTCAGTTCAGTGTGAAATCGAACCGCAGCAGCTGAAAATGTAATAAATGTTTCAATTTGGTCCCAAATCAAACCAAATCTACTGAACTATCAGGTGTGAAAACAAGGTTTCTGCAGGTTTCACCAACTCAAATTTAAGACTGAAAGGCCATTATGAATAAAATTTAAGACCTGTTTCATGACAGGAATCTAGAAAATAAAATCGCATATTTTATACAATAATGGCAAACTTTTTTTGTCCAAATTCCACGTAACACTGTACAAACGCCAACCAGCCAACTGGTAATAATTTACATTTATCAATGATAAACACAAAAACGCTAGCTAGCTAGAAGTATGTACCAGCTGGTTAGCGGTAGCTTAAAGTCACAGAATGTAATGACTTTACAAAAAAGCTAAAAAAAGTTTTTAAAAAAAGCTATATAGAATATACGATTAAATATTCCTGCCACAACAACATTTAAAACTTATTAACTTATTTAAGGCAAACTTGACATTTCTAAATAAATTTGAGATTTTAAGGCCTTAATTTTAGATACATAAAATTAAGACTCAATGCTTTTTAAGGACTCTTTTTCTTTTAAGAAAGTTTTTGAGACAAATTAAAATGTTTGATCATCCTAACAGACCTAAAGTGGAAATGTTGGCACAGGAAAAAAAGTTACTTGTATTTTAATATAAAGATCTGTTTTATATATATATATATATATATATATATATATGTTTTATTTTATTAAGAGTTTTCCAAAAAACATCAGAAAAGAGGGAAAATAAATGAAACATTCTGGAGGATTTTGGTTCTATATTAAGGATATTATTCATTCATATTTGGGGGGAAAAAGTCAGTCACTCCATTGCACAGAGTTTATACAGTGACTTACAAAAGCTGATGAGAGCTTAGAGAAAATATTGGACCTGCTGATATATCTACTGTCAGAACTGATATAAACCATTAGACCTTGCATTGTGAATGCAGTCATTTTGACTGCTTCATGTGATTGATGGTAAGAAAGACAAAATGATGAACCAAAAGTGAGCAGGAGATGAGTGGAAAACAGAAAATAATCTCACTAATTTGTGCAAAACTAGAAAAACAAGAAAAAATCTGGTAAAAATGTGTGTTTGGGTTGAACAACATTCACTCCGTTTATTATCAGTTTCAAAAAGATTTCTCCCAAATGTGTGAAAGTTGTGGATTGAAGCTGATTCAAATCATTTTCACAATATTTTGGTCGATACCAAATCTTAAACGACCAATACGCCAGATGATTTTACAGCAGGTAATTATGCAACCTGGATGAGCGCTTATCTAACAAAAACAGAGTAAATGCCAGTTTCTTCAATCATGACTCTGATGATAATGACAAAATGTGACATTTGCTCGAGACGTTTAGCTGCGAGACGAAGGCTGTAAAGTCGAGCGACACCGGGTTGATGGACGTGAAGGAAAGCGAGCGGACACAGACAGAGAAGAGGCAAGAAAGAGCAGGCGTTACCCCATGAGGCTCCTGAGAGCGATCCGAGCCAGGAAACAAAGACAGAAGAGGACATAAAAGTGGCAGAGGAAGACTCAGCAACAGAGAAACGACGCAGAGAAGCAGCAGCAGCGGCAATAAGACAGTAAAATCTGAGTCAGGGGAAACGTCACAAAGCAGAACCTCAGAGAAAAGCCGAAACAAACAGGTGGAGAAATTTATTGATTTATTGATACTCCTCATAATATTTAAGAAATTAAGCTTTTTGTTGTTCATACACAACAATATGCTTCACTGCAAGTCAAAAAGACAAAAAGGCTTTAAGATTTAGTTTTAAAGAAAGCTGATATAACCTGGAAAAACCCAACGTTTGATTTGAGTTCATGCATTCAGTAGGGGAAACGCTTAGAAAATAAACGTTTTTAAGCAAAAGAAATGACACAAAACCAAAATCTTACCAAGCATTTTTGGTGTAGTTTTTAATTTAAGTATCTTATTACTCTTCATATAAGACAAAACTGACGTATAAGTAACTTTTCAGCTTGTTTTAAGTCTACAATACCTTAATATTGATGAAAAATAACTAGTTCTACTGACAGATTATTTCACTTTTAACAAAACATTTTCTGACATTATAAAGAAAATAATCTGAAAATAGGACTAGAACTTTTTCATCAATATTAAGGAATTAATATTTTTCTTGCAGAAAACTTACTCATAATTTAGGTTTGTATTATTTCAAATGTACTAAGATATTTTCTCTAGAAACCAGACAAAAATACTTGGTAAAATTTAGTGTTTTTACAGTGAAATCTGCTGTTGATACTTTATACAATCAACAAGAGAAAAGCACTTAAGTTTATTTGTATGGCAGTTTAAATAAATTTACATCATTAAACATAAAAAAGTCACCAATTATGAAACAAGAAATAAACATTAAATTATATAATATCATCAGATATTAATTAATTCTCCAGTTATTGTTAATCAAAGGAAATTCAAAAGTATGGAATTACAATGTATTTTATTTCTAATTTATTCAGTGATTTATAAACTATAAGCAATTAAAAACGGTTCCATCAGTGAATTTCCCAACTGAATACATTATCTTCAATCAAAGTTCAGATTTTCCAGTTTAAGACTGAAAAACAATCTTTTCTATGGTCTACCAATAAATGTGCGAACAAATTTACCTTTAACTTCTGCAAAATGTCTGTGCAAAAATAGGAAGCAATTACCCGACATTGTGTTGGGGATGGACTGCAAAGCTGCAATTATCTGGCAAACAAAGCCTTAAAAGAGCCAATAAAGTCCTTCTGACCTTCATCAACCACCATTCGGTTAAAAACAAAGAGAAAGACTGAATTCAGAGCAGAAAAGAGCAATCCGAGTTGGAGGTGGAAGACGAATTACCTCCAGGTTACATAAAGCCTGAAGTTCAAGAGAATTAACCACAAAACCAGGAGAAAGGAGAAAACAAAGCAGCTAAAAACTATTTCAGTAAAGTGCTCCGGAGAACTTTAACGTGTCACAACAGGAAGTGATGAAAGCGACTTACGAGCAGGCGAAGGCCACCAGAGCGCCGCTGACCACGATGAAGTCCAGGATGTTCCAAAGGTCACGGAAATACGAGCCGGGGTGGAGGAGCAGGCCCAGGTCGATCATCTGGGGTCAGAGGTCAAACACCAAGAGAAAACAACCGACCAGCGAGGAGATTATATAAAAAAAATAATATTAATTAGAGTAAAAATGGGAGAAAACAGGAAAAAAGGACATTATGTAAAAACTACAACATTTAACTTGCTGTTGGATCAATAGTCCATTTAGGGCTGAACAATAAATCAATAATATATATCATATAGATAATCCATCTGATAGGACAGGGGTTCCCTAACGTTTCCATGCCGTGGCCCCAGAGAGCATTAACCTTTGACCCCGTTAGCAAACCCACAGACAATATCTACACAATATGTAAAAAACATGAAGTTTTTTATTCACCATTCAATAATTATTACATTCATTTACTATAAATGCTGCTTCATACCGTCTGATTTTAGATGGAAACTAGTTCTGTTGTGGAAATTTCTTTTTATCAGATAATATATTATGACCTTATTACCAGATAATACACATTTTTATCACAATCCACTCTTGATTAGAGGAAAATATGTAATATTTGGTATTAATCACATAAAATGTTAGTTTATTTCTGTTCTTTTTTTTTGGCAGTTTCTCGTTTGCTAAACAGACGATCAGAAAATGAGCATCAGAAATAACATTTAAATAAATTATTTTTACTTATATTTTATAAAAACATCATAAAATATATTATATTGAGTTTATATTTCACTAAACCTTCACAGCTAAGGAAAGTTGGTGAAATCAACTGACTCTCTCTCTTTGGTTGCTTAGCAACGACCTGCTGGGGAGAAGCAGATCCAAGTCCCTCCTCCCCCAACTTTGGTTACCTAGCAACGGCCTTCTGAGTAACCGACACAGCAACAGTTTCAACTTTCCCCACTGTGCCTCAAAACTGCTTAAAAATAAAAATTTATGGCGTGAAGAGAAAACTGGATAAACGTTTGGTGATATTTCAGATATTTAAAACAAAAAAACCTATCAATAATTATCGACATCGACTAATATGAAAGGCTTATACAGTGATATGTTTTTCATCCATAACGTCCAGCCTTATCACCATCTTAATTTTTTATTTTATCTGGATTTCATTTAAGGTTTTTAGGGTAAAAGTGCGCGGACACGTTCTACAATAAAATAAAACCCTATAAAAATAAACTGAAGTTTGTGGATGTAACATGGCAAAAACGTGTTTATTATGTGCTAACAATTATTATTTCTTCATCCCTTCTCACCTTTATCACCATCTCAAACGTGAAGACTCCAGTAAAGACATAGTCCAGGTATTTCAGAGCCTGAAAACACAGCAGAAACATTTCAGTCGACTGGTCAGAAGGTCTTCCTTGGAGGCGCGAGCGAATGGACCGCTAATGTTTATCCTGTCAGGTCTCAGGTTCTGTTTGCTTTGCACTCTTCTACTCAAACACACAAAACACGTACACACACCTTCACCTCGGTTTGCCTCTGTGGTGCTGACTGAAATGCTAATTAGCTGTGCTTGTCTGTCAAAAAGAAAAAGCTCAGGCCACTTGTCTGCATGCATCTGTTCCCAACGTGGGCTAGCATGTCACACGTGGGAATTAAGAGAAATAGTTGATTGAAGTGGATGTGTGCCACACTCTGTCATTGTTTCAACAGCACGGTCAGTCCAGGTCACACGGCTGCACCTACAATACTTTAATAAAACGTCTTAGTTTAGCTTTTTCTTCACTTGACAGTAGAGTCCAAATGAATCAACTAGAGTGGGGGATTTTTATGGATTTGCGCACATTTTCAGACAAATACTCGTCGCCGCAGATGTTTATTTCTGAGTCTTGACTCACGATGTTGCGGTCAGCGTTGGCCTCCACCGGGTCCTCGGCGGCCAGCGTGATGCTGCTCATGGTGATGACAATCAGGATGCACATCTCAAAGTAGCGCAGGTTGACCACGTAGTGACACAGGCGCCGCACCCTGCAACACCAACCGCACAGAAAACTCAGAGGAGCTGCAGCTTGGCAGGTACAGACACATTTCAGTCACATATAAATGTGTCATGTTGTTTAGGGAAGAGAGCTTTCCAGACCAACCTGACCCACTGTGGACGAGCAAATAACTGACTTCAAATGTTTGCGGTAACTGATAGAAAGTCTTTACTTTCTGTCCAAAGTCTTTATTTTGGTCCAATTTTCTTTACAGAACTGTTTTTAATTCACACACGCTGGATAGTTATGGATTATGAACTACGGTGGTCCAGAAGGGTCAAATAAATGAAAAAGCTACAGCGGAAATTGTGCTGAAACAAAAGTTATGATAAACCTCCAGGCTTATCTTCCATTTTAGCAAAATTTCTGTTGTAGCTTTTTGCTGTTGTGATGTAGAGTTTGACTGTTGTGTTGTGACTTTTCCTTTTATGTTGCTTAACGTTTCTGTTTTGTATATTTTTGTTCTTGTTTTGTAGCTTTTGATGTTGTGTTGTGACTTTTTGTTGCTTTGATTTTTTTTTTTTTTTTGCCTAATCAAAGTTTAGATGCATTTTTATTGAAGTAATTTTGACAATAAGATGGTGTCAGGTTTGTTTGGTGCAGATTAAAATATTAGACCGTTAATTATTCACCGTGACGATCCAGCCAATTCAAATACTGAACAAAATCTGAGCTTCTTCTGGCATGCACAGGAGGAGAAATTATGCATTTCACTATTCAGAGCTTGCTGCTGTTAAATCGCCCTGCTAGTTTGTCCCCAACATTCCCAGAGGACGGTTTTTAAAGCATAGATTTCTGCTCGGGCTTCTCCACTTCTATCTGTGTGTGAATTTGTAAAGACCACAAACAGTGAGGTCTGCAAACGGCAGATATTTCACAGACGCCTGTTCCCAGAGTCAGAGCATAATTAGGAAAAATGGTGTTGAAATAAGCAGCATCTGCTTCCAGGAATAACAGTAACAAAAAGGACAAGAATCGTGAGCACTGTACAGCTGCTCTTTGTTGTTCCCCAGGATTTTCTCTTCGGCTGTTAATGTTGTTTATTATCAGTAGCTGTTTGTTTACATGTTGCATTTTGTTGTATGTTTTATTGATTTTGTGACATCTTTAATCTGTCCTTTTATCATTTTTGTACATGTAAATATACATAAATTTATACTCTATGTTTTTCATACTGTTTAATTCTGTCTGTTTCTATCGTGTTTAATCATTGCTACCTAAATGTTTGCTTTATTTTGCACAAACATAAAAATAAAAGTGTCACTAAGAAATAAATCCGATACATGAAGGATACAGAAACCAAGATCTGCCATCACAAATGTTGAGTTTTCAAAACCATATGCAGATTTAAAAAATATATATATATCCAAAACTATTTTTAACTTATCTCAACTCTAATCTAATATTCACAGGCATCTTTTATGCAAAACAAAAGAAAGGATTAGTTTTTATAACTCTACTGAAACTTTTTATTTGGTTATTTATTACTTTAGTCATATTAGAAATGTGCTGAAAGTATTTCTGCATGTTAAGTGTTGGAACCTACGGGTTTGTTTGTCCGAAGACGAACATGGAGCTGTAGGGAAGAATCTGCCGCGGCCCGTTAGCGGCCTCCTCCTCTTCCAGATCTTTCTTCTCCTCATTGAGCTGGAAGTTGCCACAATCGATGTTGTTCACTGGTGCAAAGCAACAGAAAATATAAATATCACTCATTTACAGAAACATGAAGACAAAACAACAATAAAGAAATGTAAGCTGTTGGTTATTGTAGGATTTGCTTCATTTGTTCCTCATTAGAGGCTTTAAATACATGATTCACGCAGATCTGGAGGCTAAAAACCAAAGAACAATAAAAACTTTGTTATTAATTTGAGAACTCATTCACTGCTGTGTGTCTGAATTAACATAAGTTCACAAACTCCAAGTTCTTGCAGCTAACGGCTACTGAATCGAGCTAACAGTTGCTAAGAGTGAAGCTATCATATGCTCAAAGCCAAAACTTAAGAGTCAAGCTTACAGCTAGAAGATAACCGCTACATATGGTTAAAGCTTCTCAAAGCTAAGCTGACAGTTCTTAAGATTAAGGCTAGTCAGAGTCCAACTAAGAATTTCTCAGATACTAGCTAATGGTGACTAAGTGTTTTACTAATGGCTACTGAAAACTTAGTTAGCGCCTATGCTAAGTCAAGGGAACAGCTATTTTAAGTCAGCTTACAGCTAATCAATCATTTAAGAGATAATGTATCTAAAACCTCACTTGAGCACAATTTTTCTTTTTTTCTGTTCAGAAAATAAACTTTATGGAAAAAGACACAGGATCATTTGCTTTTTGAGAAATGCTGCCCTCACTGGGAATGATGGTGGTTTCTCCAGGCGGCGCGGTGATGGTGACGGGGATGTGGACGGCGTTGCTGTTCAGGGCGGCCTGGCTGGCTCTGGTCGAGTTCTTCTGGTTGTCGGCATCTTCCTGTTTTTCACTCGGCGTCAAGCTGCTTCGCTTCAGCTGCAACGGACTCCCAGCAAGGCTGTCGTCCTCCGTTTCTGCCTGTTTGTCCCTGGGAAAAATTAATCTAAATGTAAATGACTTTAATAACGGAAACTTCAAACCTAAACTCATCTTCTTTGGTACAATTTAATGTGTCAGAAGATCTGATTTAATTATGACATCAGTGGAGTTGGGTAGTAACTAGTTACATTTACTCAGTTTCTTTTACTTGAGTAATTTTATGATGAAGTAGTTCTACTCTTGAGTACAGTTTTTGGGTTCTCTGCCCACCTCTGAAAATGATCAATCACTCAATATTTAAAAATTACATCATCAGACGAACCAAAATGTAAAGTTAAGTGGGAGTTTTGGTACTTTAAGGACGAAAATGACAATAATTCATATAAATAAAAAAAATAACAAAATCAGGGAAAAGAAAAGTTTTTCCAAATCAGTTTCTTTCAATGTAAAACTTATGAAAGTATAACAGAAACTGCAGGTGTGGGTCTGAGTCTGATGAGTTTCTGGTTAAACATGTTTGATTTTCATTCAGTGGGTAGAAATTTTACTCAAGAGTAGAAATACTGCACAATAAAATTACTTAGGTAAAAGGAAAAAGTACAGCGTAATAAAAAGTAATTTTTTTCAAAAAAGTTACTCAAGTAAATGTAATTAGTTACTGCCAAACTGATAAATCAATCAGTTACTAGAGTAGGATTAGTTTTTTACTCTTGGTTGAGTAATTTCTTGGACTTTTTCTTGCTGCAGTCGTTCGTCTCTTACTCCAGTAAACATCTGGATACTCTGCCCACCTCTGGATGCGTGAGGAGCGCAGCTTCTTCTCCCCGTTGCCGTTGTCTCCTCTCCCTTTCCCGTCGTCTTGCGCTCCGTTCGTCAGTCGCCCGTTTCCTTCCTTCGGCGTGCGGCGGGAGCGGTGATGACGATGGCCTCTCTCCTCCTCCGGTGACCCGGTTTGGGGGCGGAGCCTCTCTCTGTCCTGGGCAGCGTCGGCGTTGTGCTCCCTGCTGCGGCCGTGGTGGCTGTGGCGCCGGACCCCCTGGCCGTCGCCTCCGTCCCCGTTCCGGTCGCGGTGGTGGTGGCGCCTCCTGGAGTGGAAGCTGTCCCTGACGCCGGGCGCCGCCGCCTCCTCCGGTGCGCCGGCTCGGGGCTGGTCGCCGTTCTTGTCCTCCAGGACGAGCGGCCGATCGGTGTGCGACTTCATGTCGGGGTGCAGGTGGAGGGCGCTGGAGGCGGCGAGGAGCTCGTCCGGGTCCAGTTCGTTGAACAGCGCCTCGGTGCTCGTCTTCATGTTGTGCTTCCTCAGCTGGTTGGTCCGCTGCTCCCACACCGACATGGTCTTTGCAGAACGCTGCTGCTCCTTGCTGCAAGCATCCAACCAAAACACGGTGAGTAAATCTCAGGTTCTGATGAGTTCTGATGGGCCGGAGCCATGACATCTGTGGCTGACACATTCCCAGAAAAGCGTCTGGATGAGCAGAAACAGCAGATTTAGGTAGATGGATGGCGAGTTAAACGATCACATGAAGAGGAAAATGAAGAAACGTTTTCACTAATTAGATGTAGCTAAGAGAGCGCTAATGCTAACGCTAACGCTAAGGCTACGTTCACACAGCAGGAAAACCTGAATCTGGCTTTTTCACACCAGTCTGAACCGAGGATAATATACTTAACTAAAACTAATGAAATAAAGGTTAATATAGTTAACTAAGGCTAACAAAATAAAGGTTATCATCAATTTAAAAAAGATAGTTATTGTTAATTAAAACTAAGAAAATAAACTTATAGTTAACTAACACTAACAAAATAAAGGTTATCATCTTTAATTAAAATGAACAAATTGAAGTTATCATTAACTAAGGCTAACAAAATAAGTATTAATATTGTTAGTTATAGTTATTATAGTCTATGCTTTACGCTGCGTTTGGCTACCAAGATGGCGGATCACTTTCAGTTCCGACTTGTGGGAGCTATGCATTATCAGTATGAACTACCATACACAAAAAAATAAAAAGGGAATTGAACGTCAAGACCTGCTGTGTGAACGTAGCCTAATGGTCTGATATATGGATCCCAGTAAGTTCCAGCTGAATGATGGAAAAACAGTAAATCTGTCACATCAGTTTATAAATCTCACTTCCAGTTTAGTAAAATGTTCTCAGGTCGGATTTTACTGATGTTCTTAATGTAAATGGTAAAAATCTAAGTCCATCCCATAATAATGTAGCTGATTAACTCGATGATCCTGTGTTTGGTATCATTGACCCATTGATGACCCAGTTTGAGAAAAACTTTTGCTGTTGGACAGTCTCTCTAAAATCTGACTGGAATATTTTACAGTTCCCATAAAAGACTTCACGGTCAGGGGCGCTGCCAGGAATCTTGGGCCCCATGGCAAAAAATTTAATTGCCCCCCCCCACACACAGCTGCTGTTACAATTTTTTGAGTCTTTGTAATCTTTCAAAAGCGTCAAAATTTAAAGGCTTGCTACTGCTTTGCTTTCTTTGGTCCATTACTGATAACTAGCACAATATTTACTTCTCATGAATTTTACATGCAATAGTCCACATACAGTTTGCAAGTATGTTTCTTAATTTTTCTATTAGTTTTAGATACTGAAATGTCTCTCCCCACCAGCAACAGTCATAGGCAACATGCAAAATATTGCCTATGAAGCAAAAAATGCTATATAGTTGTATTTTATTCAAGCTGCAGATAATAACTTTAATAAAAAAATGTTTTCTCCATCTTTGTTAAAGATGTCACCATGTTGTGACAGTTTGTTATGAGAAATTTAATCTGTGAAAACAATCAATCTCCTCCACCTGAGCTACTATTGCTAGCTAAAGTAATGCAACGTTTCCGACAAAAATAACCAATCAAAACCAGGAGGAAGGTCTTAGTGCTGTCAATCATCCTCATTCATTCACTGCTAAATGTGCTAATGGTGGAGAAAAATCTTATCATTAAAGGAAACAATTTTATCTGCTGTCATTGATAGCTATGCTAACTAGACTGAGCATTCACAACAGACTGCGTTTGCTGCAGCACAGGGATGAGCAGCCACATGAGATTGTGATTGACAGCACTAAAACTCTCCTGTCTCTGATTGGTCGTTTCTAGATAGCACTGGGAGAAGGCAGAGGAAATAAATTTTTCACAGATTATCTCTATACCATGGCCACAGTTTGGTAACATTTTAGATACTTGGCACAAAACTAATCAATAATTATCGATATTGACCGATATGAAGCGTATGTATCGTGATATGTTTTTCTGCCGTACCGTGCTTCAACATATTTAAATGTGTCCATTTGACATTGTCTGTGGCGTTTGTGAAGACTTTGTGAAGAGTCTTATTCACATTTTGAAAAAGACTCTGTGGATTTTTTATGGTCTTTTCACTGTCAGTTCTGTCCTGGTTTAGACCATATTTGTGAAGGATTTTCCTGTTTGCTGTGGTGTACCCCAGGGATCCATGTTGGTTCCCACTTTGTTTTGGAAGGAACCTCTAGGATCCATTTTCAGTAAGATGTGAAACAGGGATTACAATGTAGCCTGATAAAACTCCTGCTTATGGAGGTGACTGTATCTGCTGAGGATAAATTAATGACATGCATTCGATTCCATGTCTGCTGCTTTCGCCCCTATATGTAATGGAAGAAACAAGGTTGTACTTAAATTTGAACAACATTCATTGAAGAGTTATTTCATGTAAGTGTTCTGTTACATGATATTTGATTAAAAAAAACAAAAAACAATTTGCATACATGCATTTTTCCCCCAAAAAACAAGAAGGAAGAAAATTAAAATGATTAAGACATTGAGCTATCTTAACAGTCCAGACTGACATGTCCATTCATGGAACCGTTTTCTATGTGGTCACCTGTATTTCAAGATATGTCGAGTGGGGGAGCAGTAGACTGTATAACTCCTAAAAGACACACAGACAGAGAAAACACAGGAACCAGACAGACAGGTCAAACACACACAGACAGGGAGTTTTGGTACGGCTGCACTGGATAATGAGAGATTAACTGACAGGACTGGACCGGTCATTTGTTAGAAATAAGACATAAAACAATAGGAGAACGTGTATAAATATTTTTATCTTATAAGCAAATTTAAGCCTTTTTTTTTACAGATTTATTTAAGTAATTAGAATAAGGCTGGATGATAAATCAATAACAATATACAATATGTCTAATATTCAATATTCAATCTATATAATATAGCATTTTGGGAGATGTATGCAGAGGAAAGACTTTTGCTAAACAAAGTTGATGGAATCAACTCACTCGCTCGCTCTTTGATTGCCTAGCAACGACCTGCTGGGTGAGAAGCAGTTTCAAGTCCACCCCCCCCCCCAAACTTTGGTTACTTAGCAACGGCCTTCTGAGTAACTGACGCAGCAACAGTTTCATGTTTCTCCACTGCGCCGCTTAAGAGCTTAAAAATAAAAAATAATGTCATGAAAAGAAAACTGGATAAAACAGGAAAGGTCACAACAACAGTTTGGTAGAATTTAAAATATTTTAAACAAAAAACTAATAGATAATTATCAATATCGACACTTATAGTGATATGTTTGTCAGCCATATTGTACAGAAATAATTTGGAAGATTAATAAATAGCTTCTTTCAGGAATTCAACAGTAATTAATTTTTTTACAGAGTGAGAATTAGTTCAAATAATTCTGATAATTGTGGCTTATAGTTAATAAAAAACCCAAAATTAAGTTTCTGGGTTTTTTTTGTTCTTTTGCAGTGAATGTGAAGGTCGTAACAAACCATTTCTTTAATAAAAATCCTTTCTAATTTTCTCAGAAACTGGATTTTAGGTTTTTATGAGCTATGTCATATGCAATTTTAACTTTTTGAAATGAAGTAGTTGAGCAAATAATGATTTTCCGACGCTCCTCTGTGACCAACAAAGAGCAGATTACCGATGTTAGAGCGGCTTCTTGGTTACTTTATCCCACCGTCATGTCCGGGGGTCTGCCATGGCAAACACACTGGAAATGTCAAACTACTTTTGCTGACAGCAACACTGGGAAATTAAGCTTTTATAAACAAATTACTGGGATCAGAGCGTACAGAGCAGAGGAATTACTGGAGACACCAACAATGATGAGCTGTAGAAACACTAGTTACTGTCACTTTACACTCCAACTCTACCGCTTTATGTAATGAACTAAACACAACATTTTGTTCCTTCTAGCAAGATTAAAAGTTAGCCTTAGAAAGCTTAAGTCTAAAACAGGAGAAAACAATTAGGAGAGTGGGAAAGATTCGTTTTAAGAGCAGGATAAAGTGTCAATGGTAAAATGGGAGGAATTAAGCGATGGAGAGAGAATAAAGGACAAAAGGAAGGAAAGAAAGGAAGGAGCAGAAAATTGAGAGAGCGATAACTCACGGTGACTGAATGCTGGTGACGGACGACCTGCGAGAGAGTGCATCTTGATTTTGCTTTACAAAACTGTACATGCAGAACAAAAACAAAAGGAAAAGAATGAGACGAGAAATGTGGAGGGAACAGGTGGACGGTGTGTTTACCTGTCGGTGCCGTCCACCTGTCCCTACACTCTGTGATTCACACTGTTTCTATGAAGCTGCTCTGAAAACACAACAGCAACCTGAGCCTGGAGCGATTCGACAAAAACCAAAAACCATCCAGGAGTTTCATTCCAGAGCACGAAGATTTGAAAACAGGCAAGTTTTATTCTCATAATTAAAGAACAAACAGCTTTGAATCTTTTTGCTTTGCTACTAAAACTAAACTTTCTTCTGGAGCTTCTGGTATGACAACGAATTAGGGCCATTGTAGATAGAACAAAAAAAATAAATAAAAAAAATCTGGAATTTATTTTGAGAGTAATCTCAGACGTTTTCTAAAAGAAAAAAAAAGTTTGAAAACACAAAAATCTTGAGCTTTTGGAAATAGGATTAGCACCATAGTAAAGCTAACTGCTACAAAATGTTACTGACAGGACCTGAGTACAACTAGCTGCAGAAAAAGACTTGAATTAGCCATGTAGCAAAGTCAACTGCTACATTAAATTATCGTTAGCATTCTAGTACAGCTAGCTGCAGCAAGAAGCTAGGTTAAACACTGTAGCAACGCTAATTTCTACACGACATTACTGTTGGAAGCTAATTGTAGCTGCAGCAAAGCCAACTATTACATGACATTATTGTTAGCACTCCAGTTGAGCTAGCTGCACCAAGAAGCTAGGATAAACACTGTATCAACGCTAACTGCTACATGATGTTATTGATTGAGTACAGAAAGACTAGGATTAGCTATGTAGCAAAGATAAATGTTACAGGAAGTTATTATTAGCACTCATGGACTGTTAGCTTGCAGCAACATCCAGGATTAGCATCCCCGATGCCAAATTCAGAATATTTGCACCAAATTATGGTATCAACATTTCCAAAAAGTCCTGACTTAATACTTTACTGCACTGTGAGCTGGAGAAGGATTTGGGAATGAAACCCTGAGTTTTTCTCAACAGGAATCAAACAAAAACAAAACCTGTCCAGTCAAAACAAAACAAAACCACAAGCCTTTTAGCATAACAGTCAACAACCAGAGGAAATCTTTCTGACATGCAGAAACCAAACGCACAACATCACACAACAACAAAGGAGAACGACTGGGAAGCAAAACACCTGGAGATGTTCAGCACTGATCAGCTGCCGGGTCTAAATGACGTCATTCTCAGTGGGGAAAATGGCAATTAAGGAGCAAAGATAATCAATTAGTCACATGAGTAGACGGCTGTGAAACCTATAACAATAATATAAAAGCTGGGCAAAGATTAAAACTGAAAATTAGCAAATCCAATATTATGGAGCTCATCCTGACCTTTAACCTTTCTGCTTGTTTTTTATGAGTCCAGATTAGCTGACATGTTTGCTCCTATTTTTACAGTAGCTTCACTATTAGGTGTACAAATTCTCCTAGTAGGCAATTAGTCTTTACAGTCTCTGTCTGGGGGGCCATTTGGGGCCCTTAATCAAGAATATCCTGAAATTGGTTTGCCAGTTCAGTTAGTTACTGCAGCGCATCAGGATCATGATAGATGGAAAACATTAGGAGTAAATTTCAGCCTAAAAAACTTAGAAACTTTTAGATTAATTTAAGAAATTTTCTAGAAAAACAAGAACATTTCAGAGTCATAAAAATTTAACATTTGCTAAAAACTCAGAAATTTTGAGATTATTTTCAGAAAAAACTGAAAAAAAAACTCAGAAATTTTGAGAATGAGCACAAAGATTTTCGAGAAAAAGAACTTAGAAATTTCAGTTTCAAATGTTGAAAATTTACTAGAAGAAAATTAAAATTTGAGATTAATCTACAAAAATTTATCGAAAAAAGATGAACATTACTGAGTTTCAAAAGTTGAAGAACTGCCAGAAGAAAGAAAAAAACTCTGAGATTTGGAGATTAGTGTCAGATTTTATTAGGAAAGAAAACTTTGAAAAATTGGAAAAACTTTAAAAAGTAAAAAAAATTAACTTTTGAAACTATTCTTTTTGAAATTTTGAAGAACATTTCTGAGTTATTTCAAACTCAGATAATTTTAGATTTTCTTCTAGAATATTTTTTTGGCAGAAATGTACTCCCATTTTTTAATATGCTGTTGTACAATTAAACACATCAACAAAATCCACTGATAAAACTTTGTGGAAAATTTTTCTTTGTTTCTTCAGAAGCTACATGAATCTGAACAGTTTTTATTTTGTCATTTTCATGGAAATATTAAAAGTTTGGTGTGATTTTGTCTCACAAAACTCACCATTACATTAATATACAGTATATTATAGTAATATACTGTAATATACATTTACAGTATGTTATAATATTATAATATTGCAAATAACATTTGCAATATTATTCATTTGCAAAGCTAATTTTATCCTGATATTTTTGTGCAGATTTGACATCTTAAATATATATCTGTATAATATCTGTAGAACAGGGAGCAACAAACAGGAGTTAATAAAATCTTCTTTCATTGTTTTTTTAGTAAAATGTTAATTAAACCCAGCAGTAAAACAAACAATTAGGTGAAAGCTGTTAGTTGAAACTCAGTGCTTCCTTAATTGCAGATAAAGTTGGAGAAGACAACAGCTAGAGCACGGTCATAACGGGGATAAGATGAGGAGAAATGCAAACAAACAAAAACACGTTTCTGAGACAGAGAGGGGAGAACATCCAGAGAGAGAAATGTAGAAAAACAAACATATTTCCCTCCTTTTTGGGAGCAAACAGAGCGAGAAGGAGGCAGAAACTTACGCAGCGATGGAAATGTTGGCGGCTGACATCGGGCTGACTTCTTTTACTTCCAGAGCTTTCTGCAGAGCGAGCTTCTTATTGGCTGCTTCCTCCTGCTCCTCTTCATCCTGCCAACCCAAAGCTCAGGTTTTATGTCTCTCAGCTGAATATCTTGAGGACACAGGAGAATATAAACTACTTTCCATTGGTCTTGGTGATTTCTGAGCCCACCTTTGTCAGCTCTTGGGCGTTGGCGAGGTTATCAACAGCGATGGCCAAGAAGACGTTTAGCAAAGTGTCTGAATCACAACTTTCAGGAAAAAAATACACATAGTGGCAAAATATTTTTAAAAATATACACCTTTTACTATCTTTATTTCCACTAAATCTGATATTGGACAACTTTAAATTGCATTTATTAGATTTGAGAGACAATAGGAGTCACAACTGAGTGACAAATTCAGAAAGTTGGTGAAAGTCAGTGATAATTTGATACAAATGCAACAAAAATGTCCTGATGGCTCTTAACACGATGCTTCTGCCAGTGATGTTGAATCTATAGTACGACATTTATTCACAATATGAGAAATAAAACAATCTGTGTGTGTTTCTACACCTCAACCGTCAGTTTCAGCCTTGCAAACAGCATCAGGACTCCAGCACTCACTGTGAGAAAAACCAGATAAGGATGGAAAAGAATGAATTATGCACACAAAATCTAAAATCTGTGCAAAATTCTGCAGTTTTTATGACTGTAGTACAACTGAATTAGAAATATTTTTATTTTTCCTCATTCTGCAATCCTTCTTCATCTCTTTAACGCAAATCGAAAGCTTTGCTTTTTTTGTTCACTTTTTGAATTTGAACTGCTTTGTTCAGTCTAACCTTCTATGCGCAACTTGGAGGTGTGTGCACTTCTGAACTACATTCAAAATGACAACATTTCTCTTCGTCATTATGGCAGATAATGATGTTTATTCTGTACCCAGAATGCATTGCTGTAAAACAGTAAACGGTTTAAAACAGGGGTGTCCAAAGTGGTGCCGGGGGCCATTTGTGGCCCTATGAATGATTCTGGGTGGCCCTGGATCACAGTTCAAGGATAGCCTCAATTTGGTTTGCTAGTTCAGGTTTTCTAAGGTGTTTAAGGGCCACTGCATATATATATATATATATATATAAAAAATATAGCTATTTTTGCCTCATATTTAAGTTCTGTTGTTGCACCGAAGAGGATACAGTTTCCAAAGAGCGTGAGGACGATGAAGTAGATGGAGGAGAACATCCCACGCTCAACGCCGCCCTGAGACTCGATGCCATGGTACATGACGGCGTTCCAGTCCTCGCCGGTCAGGATCTGAGGAAAACGCAGGCTGCTTCGTAAACGGACTGTGGATTAAATCACTTCACAGAGCAAAGGGGGATGAGCACAGACTAATTGAAGGATTATCACAGAGCTCATCTGGGGACAAAAGAGATTATTTTAAGCTAATTTGAATTCAGATAAAGAGCTTTGGCCATTTTTCCATTTTCCTGTGGTTATTTTACCTGGAACACAGTGAGGATGGCTGCTGGGAAGGTATCAAAGTTTGTTGTTGGTGTCTCATCTTCAAAGTTAAACCTGGAGAATCAAAAACGCTTCATTAAAAAGAAAATCACAAAAATAAAAAAAAAATAAAAAACTTAAAAATATAATTTTCTGTGGGATTTAAAACCAGTAATATGAAAATCAGTTGGCAGAATCAAACTTAAGGAGTCTCACCAGCTGTATTTGTGTTTCATTTAAAAAATGTCTCATAAAAATAACAGTATATATAAAACTTCTTCAGATCCTAACAGAAATAAAACTTAAAAATGTTTCAAAACTAATCAGTTTTAAAAGAATAATATGAAAAAGCCAATAAAATTATAATTATTGTGCTTGTTGCTTTGCACATGTTTTTCTCCTTCCACTTAATTTTTTTTGCTGTCTATAGTGCAATTGGTGACTTTTGTAAACGTTGATGGCGCCCCTGAAGCAATGGCCTCCTGGGTGGAGAGCCATACCGTCAATATTAGGAAACACTAATGTTTCTGTATGAAAAATCTTTGTTTTATTTGTGTTTTGTATCATTTTATTTTCTAAGTTATTATGTTTTGACTTTTAGTTAGCTGAAATTGTCAAAGTTAGCAAAAGTAAAAGCTTGAAATGATGTTTGGCGAAGCAAGTTTATTTGGAAAAGTAGAAAAATCTCTTCTGTTATGTTTAGAAAATATATACAAAATATTTAGTTAGCAAGCTAAAGATTTCTGTCCGAGCAAAATATTTTGCTTGAAAAATGAATATTTATTTTGAAACTAAATATTAAGTTAAACTAAATACTCAATTTAGAGTTTGAAAACAAAATATTTAACTCAGACTTAAACATTTAGTTTAGAACTAAAAATTTCGTTTGCGTTTGTACAGATAAAGGCATAAAGAGGAAGTTTTCTGTTAGATAAATTCATCAGATTAAGAGAGCAGCTGTTAAAATGTCCTTACAAAGCAGCAAACAGTTATTTGAAGCTGCTGGAGCCTCAAGGTGGAGGATCCTCCAGAGGCTTGGGGTGCATGAAGCTACTATTGGGCCCCTAACCAGAGCTCACAAGCAGAACCTTTCCCAGTGGGCCCAGCCGGACATGAAGATTCATTTTCAAACAGACATATATTCCTTTATTTAATCAGGTAAACCCCGTTGAGATCTAGATCTCATTTTCAAGAGGGACCTAAATGTTCACTGATGACTGCTGTGCAACCCTGGATGGTCCAGATGGACCATTAGTGGATTGGTGGTGAACAGCCACCACGTCCCAACACGGCTGTGACGTCAGCAAGGAGGTGGTGGAGTCATGCTTTGTGTTTGTAGTTTGAAAAAAATAAATATCTGAGAAAATATCACTTGCATAATAATTTGGAACATGGTGTATATATTTAGTTTGTGAATTAAATATTTAGTTTGCCATTTATAAGCATATGAATAACAAGATGAAACACTGAGAAATAAAACCAATTTCTTCCTGTTAAGTCAGGTTAAATAAACCCAAACATTGCAGTTCAGTTTTTACAGTGCAACTTTACAGTTTGCTGAAATTACTTCCAACACCTTTTAAACATTATTCCACATATAGTTATTTTTTTAAGTGCAGCAGAGGACTAAACTCATTTAAGATAAAATAAAGTGTTTAAAGTCCTGGTGGGGTTTTCACAGCGATGGATTAAACATTCTCCTTCCCTCTTCCATCCCTCCATCATCTTTTCCATTTATTCCCACTTTCCCTCCATCCCTCCCATTCTTCTTCTTCTTCTTCTCTTCAGGGATTAGCAGCGCTGAGCGGCGAGCGTGTTGCTCTGTTTATCCTGATAATGGGGATTGGGAGCGCGACCACGGAGACTCCATTACCTCCACCCTGGGAACCGGAGTCACATGACGCTCAGTTTGTTCCCAGCAGTTTTATCTAATCCTGAACACAACAGCAGCAGGTTTTCATTTTTTATCGTGAACCAACCAGAGGAGGCGGCTTAATGCCGAGCCCCAACGGTTCTGGTTCTACAGGAGTGAGAGTCTGTTGGTCGGTATGATTTGGACCAGCAATGATCCTGTAGAGCAGCTGGGAGGAAAAACGGTTCTTTAGTTTCATCTGAATGCTGAGGAAGATTAACATCATACAGATATTTGATTTGTAGATATTTGATTTATAGATATTTGATTTGTAGATATTTGATTTATAGATATTTGATTTATAGATATTTGATTTATAGATATTCACATTTATAGATATTTTATTTGTAGATATTTGATTTATAGACACTTATATTTATTTATTATGAATCAATGAAACCCAGGAGACAAAATGAGAAGGAAGAATCCATCCATCCATCCAACCATCCGTCCGTCCATCCAACCATCCATCCGTCCATCCGACCATCTGTCCATCCATCCATCCATCCATCCATCCATCCATCCATCCATCCAAATGCTTCAGACCATCCGAGACATTTCCTGTTTTCTGCTTCCAGGTTTGACATGTTGAACGTTCAGAAATCCTGTTACTGGTTTGTAACCAGTGGATGTTTCATCTGCAGCCCAGTCAACTCTGAACTCTGAAAAGCTCCAGTTTACTGGACATTCAGACCGGTCCAACCAGCAACAACATCATCACTTAAATCTACTTTATTTTCAATTATGATACTAAATCTAAGGGTTGCAGTCATGTGATTAGCATGAAAACAAAACATTTGGTATTTTTCCCAATGGTTTGGAAGGACTGATCACCACAGATCAACCTCTTTTCTTTTTTATCCTTTTAACTAAATGCCAAATCTTTAAGATACCAAACGCTGAAATGTCAAACTGAAAGAAATCCAACTGAAACTCAGAGTAAACAGTTTGAGCGCAGCAGAATCTGTGAATTATCTCTGGCTGTAAACATAAGAACATCGAGTCTGCTGAGAACCACAAAGTCAGAGCTAATCGACAAAGATGCTCTGAAGCTGGAATCAGAAGAACAAATTGCTCCTTCAGACATTTTCTTTCTCTCCAAACGCAGCTCAGGTCCACAGAGTCTCAGCAGGGAAACTTCTCTCTGCTGCTCATTTTCAATTCTCACCATTTAGCCCAGCGAGAGCGTTCAGGTTTCTGCTCAGAAGAAAAAGGTTGTGTTTTCCTTTGTTACACCACAGCTGACAGAGAACAGACTATTTTTAGGTTACTCAGAAGATGACTCATGATCTTTGCTCAGGAACATTAAAAAAACAATACAAGATGCTCCTTTACACGCTGAGCAGGAGTTCAGTCTAGAGAAAGACGAGGAAATAATTGATTAGGGGAAACGTGTTCGGTCCGATACGCTCGGCTAACTACACACATCTTGTTGGTGTCAGACTCATCTCACACATGTCCATCAGCTGACAGCCAAGTAACGCTAATGATGTTGCACAATTAAGCCGAGAACCATGGCAACGGCCTGCTGTCCTAAAGCGCAACGACGCGCGGGGCCGACAGTCATTGGGAGAAAATACGACCAACAACAAGATGGCAGCTGGAGCTTCAGACTAAATATTATTATTATTATTATTATTATTTAGTTTCCCTTTGGGATCAATAAAGTATTATTGAATTTGAATACATAGTTCCCATGTGACATCACACTTCCCGGAACTTTGTAACTGACGGCCATCTTGGTAGGCAGTTGCTATAGAGTTGCTATGACAACAATAAAAAAGAACTAGCTGTAAAAACATTACAACTATTACTAGATCACAATTATTGAATACTCTACCCACCTCTGTAATAATTCTAAGATAAATATCAGTAATGTTTACTTAGGGCCGACCGAGAAAAGTTAGCTTAGCTAATGTAGCTTTTGTGTGCCGGCTAAGACGGACATGTAGCCTATGTGTTTGTTAGAACATGACCTCACTCTGCCAGTCACCAGAACCTTGTTATTCACATGAAGAGTTCTCATACGGGTCGATCCAACAGCAGCCATTTTGTTCATGTAGCTTTCTCGCCCATCGGTCAGGAATGTCCACGTTTTGTTTTTGTTGGTCTCAAAGTCATCGGCCCGCTATGCTTCCCTGCTAAGATGGCGCAGATCACTCCCAGTTCAGGGAACTGCGCATTTAATTTTCCTTTCAGATCAATAAAGTATTTTTGAATTTGAAAATAAAAATCCTGGGGAGATTTTTTTCCTAAAGACTTGAGACTTGACTTGGACTCCTCATCTGATCCTAGCAGCAGTTTTTACTTTATTTAATAAAGAGTAAAAAGAAGTTGCTACAGACATTTTATTGTGAAATGATGCAAATTATTTTTGGTCAGTGGTGTTGTTGGATGTTAAAGGCTACGCTAACTGTAGCTTCATAATAATGAATAACATTCGGTTGGAATGTTATTACAACCGAACCTTAAATGGATCATTTCAGAAGAAAATAAGCATAAATTACATCCGAGGTTTTCTCGATGCCGAAACTAGCTTGCATTGCAAGCACACTTTTAACTGGAAGTATCAAAATAAAAGCACTTCCTGTCCCATTCAATCAGAAGTTAGTTTTATCCAGTTTTCTCTTCATGTTGTTTTTTTATTTTTAAGCAGTTTTGAGGTGGAGTGGGGAAACTTGAAACTGCTACTGCGTCAGTTACTCAGCAGATTGTTGCTAGGTAACCAAAGTTGGAGGGGGAGGGGATTTGAAACTGTTTCTTACACAGCAGGCTGTTGCTAGGCAACCAAAGTGAGTTAGTAGTTTCCAACCTAGCTTACCTAGAAAGTCTTTCCTTTGCCTACATCTCCCAGAATGCCATGTGGTTTTATTTATTGACTCCTGAACATTCTCAGATGTATTATCTACCTATTGATATTTATTGCATGTTTATTGCGATATATATTATTAATTTACCATCCATCTCTAGACTCAAAACAACAATATTGTCGTTTATCGTCATAGTTACTGGAACATTTTATCATTTAGCAAAATTTGACAGCACAGTTTGCCAGTAAAAACCAAACTGTTTCCAGGAAAAGTCAGGACGATTGTTCCTCAATCGGCTGTAAAAGTGCATAAAGTCTCACCGAGAAGCTGCTCTATGAATGACAACATTTCACCACCACAAAGTCCCAGCAGTGATGTGGGCTGCAATATAAAAGGTTTGTGTGTAAATTGATTCAGAACGTGGGCCAGATGCCAGGCCTTTGATTATGTGCAGCCAGCTCTAGGATCAGGAGGTGTTCCTGTCATTAGACGACACGACGCTCCTGCTGGGAGTGATATTCAAAGGGCTCCAGTTGGTGCTGCCTCTCAGCCAGCTACCTGCTGCGCCGACATGTTTGTCACCGCCGCCGCAGCAGCGGTCCAGGGATCACAAGCAGAAGGACAGGAGAGGATCTTGGAGGAGTCGCTGGGGGTTTGTGTGTACAACGGAGCAATGGAGACGACGGCATGTTGGAAATATTACTCACTGTCCACCGAAGAGCTGCATGCCGAGCAAAGCGAAGACCACAATGAAGAGGAAGAGGAGGAAGAGCAGGCTGATGATGGACTTCATGGAGTTGAGAAGGGAAACGACGAGATTCCTCAACGAGTTCCAGTATCTGAGAGCAGAAAGAAAAGCATTGAATAAAAGGTTGGTTAAAAGGGTTATTTATGCAAAACAAATGTAGAGAATCACAAGTTTTTTTATTTAATGATTTAAGTAAAAAACAAATATGGTGAAAAAAATTCATCATTAAGCCGGTTTTCCATTATTATTTTTAACACAATCCTTTGTGTAGCGTCGCACGTTGAGCTGACGTCACGGCAGATAAACGGTGGTTTACATGAAGTACCTGGCGGACCAGTAGGGGGCGCCCATTACTGGTGCAGGGACCACAGTTTGAGAAAGGCTGACTTAAAGTGACAGAGACCCTAAAACGTCTCATAACTGGCATAACTGATCAGACTAAAATCTCATTATCTTGATTTTGGGTAAAAAATGTAAATAGACCAACCCAACCTGATAGGTTTATTTTAATTCCTATCTAGCAAAGATTCAGACCAAGGCAATTGTCTTTTCTGCAGAAAATGAGGGAAGATCCGAGACGCGACAAATCGCTGTAAAACACTGTCTTGGATCAACTCTGCTAGATCTTTCTCTGCATTTCTCTTTATTGTATAGAAAAAGGAGGTTGGGCTTCTTCACACAGAGAATTGACCAACCGTCTTTACATTCTGGCACCGCCTGTGGACATGCCCTTACAAGGGCATGCAACTGACCACAACTAATCAATTACAGATGGAAGCTGATACCACAGGAATGTCAAAGTCTCTAGCCTCCTACAAATGGTTAATAGTATTTCACAGAAGAAAAGAAGTCAACTAAACTACACACAAAATAATAATATGAAAACATAACCTTTCAAATAAACTCACAAGTAAATGAACTTAGATAATTATTCTAACATTCCCTCCTGTTTTTCCATATTATTACTTATGAAGTCTAACACAGACATCAGAAATACATTTCTTGCTGGTACATTGTCAATGTATGGTCACAACGTTAGAAATCAGAGTTTTGGCTATCATTGATTTTAAACATGGAATTATGTAGACAGTAAAAATACAAAACAAGAAAAGAATAAAAAGAAGAGGCATCATTAATTTCAACAGCAGATGCCACCATCGTCCAGATATGAGCCAAAAAAAACTCCTCCATGTGAGGGAACTGCATCCTTTGAAATGGCCTGTTGCAGGTTTTTCAAAACAGACATTGCGTCAAAATGAGTTTCATTAGCACAGAAATATAAGTACAACATTCTCTAGTGTCATCTTCATCAGTGTCAGCATAATCAAACAATGGGTTAACTTAAAAAGTAAATTTTGCTTTGTTATTTTCCATCAGGGGAATTACATTAATCTTTTATCAAAGAACGTAGACTTTGAATGAGACCACATCCACAGGGCACCAGAAAAACATCTGCAAACTGAATGAGAAAGCAGAGTTAAGACTTTCCAAAGACATCATTCATTTGTGTATTCCACACAAATATCTTCAATTCACTCTGTGTCCGAGTGAATCCTCCACCGCTCGTCTCCATCTGTGGCTGCTATCGTCGGAATAAATGTGAAACTGCTTCTTCAAGCAGTCGCACTCTTCTTCAGAGACAACAGCTTTTGTTGTAGTTCAGAGTCAGGCTTGGAGCTCAAAACTCTAGGCCAGTCCGTGTGTAGAAATTCCATGAGCAACTCATCATGCAAAGCATCTCCTACTTGTCCAGTTCTGCTCATTAAATGGTGGATGTGATCCATTCAATCTACGCTTCAATTATTATATACTATACCTCCAACAGATGGAAAACACCAAAACCTTGTAATCACCTGCTTCAAAAGACCTGTTTCCAAATTAGTGTTTTCCCTGAATGTTAAGCATATGCAGATCTTCATTTTAAACCAATCTTGTAAAATAGGACTAAACAAACAAAACAATAGCTTAAACATGTGCTGCAGTTGTATAGTTTACATTCACCATCATGCTCTGAAAATGGCTAGCACAATAATATTTTAATTTCTATAATTATTTTCCCAAGTTAATTAACCAAAATATGCTTCATTATCACTATAAATTTGTCTATTTTTCAAAATATTTTAGCTCATTATCAGAACATCCTTCAATGGCGAACAACTCAAATCCATTCAAAATAAGCACATATCAGACATGTTCTTCAAAAGTTTTGTTTAAGTAACATAAGTGTTCCAGTAATCTAATTAAGTAAAATAAACCCATAAAAATAAACCCATAACATATTCTCCCCCTTTTGATGATGCATTAACTGTTAAATGCAACATCATTTCCAGTACCTGAAATAAAAATGTCGATGAAACAGGGTTATCATTTTAGCTGAGAAATCCCCCCGATATGCAATGCTGCCTTTTTCTAAAAAGTAAAGTTTTCAAAACAAACAGAATACGTCATTTTAGCATGTGTTAAACCGTCAAGAATACGATGTTCCCAAAATAAAACTAGGAAAACTAGTAACTTCAAAGAAAGAAATTAATTTGTAATACTTAACAAAATAGACAGAGAACTGACTCGAATAGCTAAATAAAAAGTCAGACTAAGGAAAACAAATTTAAAAACAAAAATCTAAACTATTCCCCAAACAATATATAAAATAATATGAAAAGAAAACAGAAAATCATTACCAAGAGTATCTGTGTGTGACAAACTCAGTGTTTTGATGATAAAAACTTATATTCAACCTTTTCCACATTAGTCCTTGCTCACTTTGTATGTGCTTTGTCAAACTATTTACTTGAAAGAGAAAATGTTTCACTAAAGCTAGGAAACCAAACAGCATCAAAATCCTGTCTTATGTGATGGTAAAGACTCTCTAAAATTAATTAAATCCTTCAATGTTAGATTTCACAATTGACATTTTAAAGTCACTACACTATCCTGAGCAATCTCTATTGTCAGACCATAAAGCAAAGTCTTAAGCCCACCATAAAACCCCCTTTTCACTTCTCGGAGGAACCGACTTGTATGGCAGGAAAAAGAGCCAATAAAGATGTGCAGGAGGAACTCCCAATTCTGTTACTACTTTATTTTGCACTTAAATCATCAGATATGTTTTGGTTTCATCTAAGTTTAATTTGAACTTAAAACCTTTTTTGTTGGGATACCTTTCGGCGTTCCACTACTAAAATTGTAACTTATATACTGATATTTTGTCAGGAGGTACTTTAAACGACGGGAGAGAAAATGATTTGCCTTACAGTTGCTTGTTCTTGTCTGCTGAGCTGCCGTGAGCAGAGGTTACTTCGCACTTAAAATTAGTGGTATGCAAAGAGGCTTCACATGTTAATTAGTTGAATCTAGTGGGGGTAGAAGTTACAGCACAGCTGTTGCTTGTTCTCCCGTGCAGAATGTCTGTGAGTGAGGGTTGCAACTCCTCCTTGGGCTTCATTATTCTCATGTCTAAATAAACATACTTATCGCTTTTTCCAGTTTTGTTCAATTAATGTATGTTTCTTAATTTACTTATTTTATTTGCAGCCCTCTCATCTTTCTGTAGGCACTATTTAATCATCTCTCATTACAGTTTAATCTTGATTCTCTACAATAGTTCCATATGATCTTTTTTCATTAACCAATAAGTTATTCCAAACGGAATGTTATCCTTGAACAACAAATCTTGTAAATTTTAGCAAACTTTTCTATATTTAATCAATGTCTATTTAACAAGAGAGTTACTTCTAATTTATTCTGTGTTAATCATCAATAAGTCCTGTAGATTTAATGATATTTATCTATCTTAAAGGTTTGGTCAGTATAAAAGATGATTGTGAAAATATCTAGAATCAGCTGTATGCTACAGTCTGTTGTTATCTGATCAATTCCTCTTACAGTTAGAGCCTGTTTCTCTAACGGTCTTTCCTGTTTCTCCTTTATCCTCAACTTATTTAAAAAGGTCCTATTGTAACTCACTGTATTTTATTCAATTTTCCTACTCCCGTCACAGCCTGAGAAGGAATTATTAACATTTTTATCCACTATGTTAGTTCTCAAGTCTATATAAATTTTTATTTAATTTATTTTATTGCTCTACCTAATCATTTATGTATTTATCTATTAATTTGCCAATACATCATTTCCACAATCCCCTGAGATCACAATGTTATTTTATTTATGTATTTCATCCTGTAATAGAACCCATAATTTTCCAATTTGTTCGGATGTTTTATTTTCTCAAGATGTCATTGCTTAATATTAATAATTCAGTCCAATTTAACACATAGGGAGTTCTAAAAACCGGAAATTTAGCACCACGAGACAGCACGAAAAATACTCTGCAGGGTAATTTCTGCTTCTACTTGGCATCCAAGTGAGAAATTCTTGCTTATAGCATCCACATACAGAGGTGCTGTTTACAGTCCCGTTGTATTTATATGACATAAAATACCCAGTGGTATCCTATCTCCAAACACACACTTTCACACCAACATAAATTACAACACAATACAAAACACAAAGCACATTACAAAAACACAAAACATCTGGCCAGGTTTGTAGTCAGTCAAAGTTTCATCAGTCAGTCATCATTATGTAATCAAATTTTACTCTAATTTTTATCAAATTTTACTGAAGCTTCAGGCATTTTCCAATGTTTTGTTAACATTTTTCATGTTTTAATTTAATTAATTTTTAACTCTAGTCTTCAGGAACCTGTTTTAAAAACCCGTGCACATTTAAAAAGAGACATCTCAAACTTATGTTAGAATCTAACAACAACCAATAACTTCCTGTTTTCTGGTACCAGTTTTTTACTTAACCCTTATTTTAAAACCAAAACACCACGTTTTTTCTTTACTTTCAACATGCCATCTGCACCGTATTTCTTTTTCCATTTAGTCAGGTACAGTAAGTTTCCTGGCTCCATCTGACACATTAACTTCTCATCCCCTTTAAGACTTTTCTCCTTCCCGTGTGAAAAACCCATATTTTACAGTGTGTTCTTCCCGTTCTTTATAACCAACAGAACGGGGGATAGGAAAATGGGGTGGTGACCAAGTTCTTGTTGTGGTAATTCTCGCTTGGACTCAACTCAATAAATGATTTGAGTGGAGAATTCTTGACAATCATCCCCAACAAGCCGACCACGTACCTTTTCCCACTGTTTTTTAAGGTATCACATTTATTGCCTTTCCCTACGTGTGTTTTTTATACTTTCCCTTTTTTTTTTCTCTACTTGACGTCAAACGGGGGACTTGAAAACCGCCCGTACAATCCCATTTACTTACTTGGTTGAATCCTGCTCTGTCTCGGTTCTATGTCCTGTCAATCCGCCGTTGGCAGACAGAGCTTTGACCTAAGACACTGGCCCAGCGGAGAATTTACCCCCCGGGACTTTCAGGTTAAAGAACCTGACTGCCGGCAGCTTTCAGCGCGTCTTTCTCCGTCCGTCAGCGGCAGGTATGTTGGGAATCCCGGACGAGCCCCCAAATTGATAGGTTTATTTTAATTCCTATCTAGCAAAGATTCAGACCAAGGCAATTGTCTTTTCTGCAGAAAATGAGGGAAGATCCGAGACGCGACAAATCGCTGTAAAACACTGTCTTGGATCAACTCTGCTAGATCTTTCTCTGCATTTCTCTTTATTGTATAGAAAAAGGAGGTTGGGCTTCTTCACACAGAGAATTGACCAACCGTCTTTACATTCTGGCACCGCCTGTGGACATGCCCTTACAAGGGCATGCAACTGACCACAACTAATCAATTACAGATGGAAGCTGATACCACAGGAATGTCAAAGTCTCTAGCCTCCTACAAATGGTTAATAGTATTTCACAGAAGAAAAGAAGTCAACTAAACTACACACAAAATAATAATATGAAAACATAACCTTTCAAATAAACTCACAAGTAAATGAACTTAGATAATTATTCTAACACAACCGCTTCAAGGAAGCATAATAGGTCACTTTTAATGTTCCATCAATACAGATTTCTCTTTCTTTTTGAATAGAGGCAATGTAGGACACTCAGAGTTTGAAGCAAATCCAAAATGCTCTGAAGGCCTAACAGGCCATCAGCTGCCAAGTGCATAAGAAGCCAAATGTTTGTTTGCTGAACAGAAGTCGTCCTGACAGCAGCTTTCCTGAAACAAACTCACTTGGTGACTTTGAAAATCCGGAGGAGTCTCAGGGCCCTCAGCACGCTGATCCCAAACGATGCTCCTGGTTTTATCATGTCCCAGATGACCTCAAAAATACTTCCCACGATCACCTGAACACAACGGAGGAGACGGCAGCAGATGCTTTTAGATCTGATGACGACAATTAAACTGCAAGAAAACGAGTTAATTGTGTTCAGCAAACTCTGAGTGCAACGTCTTAAAGCTTAATCTGGTGTTTTTGATTGTTTTATTCCTAAACATCATTTTGTTTTGTTCAATTGGGGATCAAATTTGCAATATTTGTTACATTTTCAGCTGCTGCGGTTCTGTTTAAAACCAACCAAACTAAGTGAAAAAGCTGTTCTGCTCCTGGCCTGTGGGGGCGCTGCACCAACAACCACTGAAGTAAACAACACAAAAACCTCTGAGTAAGACATCTTCCTGCTTCACAAAATGTAAACATAAATGGAGTAGTGTCAGATTTTAGTGATTGTATGTCGCCTGGTAAAAGATCAGGAGACGTTTCTCGTGCTAGCGCTAGTTAGCATTCTTGTTTTGGCTGTACTTACCCAGAATGCACTGCGCTGTAGTTCACTTGAGGTTAACAGATGCATTCGAAACGACCCAGAGTTCTCATCAAGAGGTTTTGTAGGTTTTTTGGTTTCATATCTGCAGTTTGGCATTTAAACAGCTGATCGGATTCTTCCTGCTATTTTTCACAGCTTCGTATCGAAGCATCAATCCTGATCATAAATGAGGCTTCAGATCAGCTTGGCCAGCCTAACTGGAACAAGCCATTAAAGCCATCAAAAGGCTGACGGAAGCCATTTTGATTCCAGCCACTTACCCCAAAATCAAAGCAGTTGAAGGACGAGTGGAAGTAATTTCTCACTCCGAGGCCGTACATCTTCAAGGTCATCTCCGTCAGGAACAAACCCAGAAACACCAGCTCTGCTGTGTCTGGTTGTAAATGAAACTTTTAATTAACGCGATCGTGAACGTCTGGCTTTCGTCAGCGTGGAGTGGTGATCACTCACAGAGCGCTCTGGTCAGCCAGTCCGGCTGGTCGTAGTGGACGATGGCCACGCACAGCGTGTTGAGGCCCACCAGGCACAGAACGATCCAGTAGAAACTCTGAGCTTTCACCATCCGCCGGATGAAGAACCGGAAGCGTTTCTCTTTGCGCCGGAAGTAAGATGAGCTGTCCATCTTCCCGCCGCTTTTTACACTGGCCCGACCGAACGGGGAGCCGGGGGGAACTGAATCCAAAAGCACGACAAATAAAATACATTTTTATTCCAACTTCAACTCTGCAAACTGAATTTTATTCAAGCCAAGTTCTCATCTCTGACAGTTTCCTCATAAACAGGAAACAATTGTTTGTTTTAGGAGATAAAACTGCAGGAGTCGACTACTACACTGCAAAAACACAAAATCTTACCAAATATATCTCTCTAGTTTCTAGTGCAAATATCTAATTTCAGTTGAAAAAAGACAAAACTAACGGATAAGTAGCTTTAAAGAAAGATATAGCAGCTTGTTTTGAGTGAATAATTCCTTAATATTGATTTAAAAAATTACTAGTTCCACTGGCAGATTAGTTCACTTATAACATGGGAAAAATGTTTTGTTATAAATGAAATAATCTACCAGTGGAACTAGAACTGGGTTGCTAGGCGACGGGCTGGGCTTGGCTGGCGTTGCTAGGTAACGATTCTAAAATAATCCACCAGTGGAACTAGAACTGGGTTGCTAGGTGACGGGCTGGGCTTGGCTGGCGTTGCTAGGTAACGATTCTAAAATAATCCACCAGTGGAACTAGAACTACAGTATTTCTTTAATATTAAGGAATAACTGACTCTAAACAAACTCCTACATCTAGTTACTTATAAGTTTTCAAGTGTGCTAGGATAAAAATACTTGGTAAGATTTTGAGTTTTTGCAGTGTGCAATCAAACTGGGACTAGACAAATTGGCTTAATAAAGAACTTTGATCAGTAAGGCCAATAATGAGTAAAGTTTTGAAATATCTTACAACAATAGAAACCAGTTTGGTCACTGAACAAATGGAGAGAGTTACGGTAGTCGGTATCTTCACCCAATAATTGAATATAAAACAATTTTTAAGACTAATGTCATTTTTTTAGCTGTTAAATGTCCAAAAACTGCAAACCAAAGCAGTGAGAACATCCAGTGTCGTTGCTACTCAACTTATCAAGCAGGATAAATCCTAAAGTTCAGGTTTTTCTGTGAGATTTTTAGCCTAATTTGATAAACGGAGGTCAAAAGGTCAGGATCTTGTAGAGAACTGCCTGCTTTTATGTAAAAGGCTGTGAACAAATGGTGTCCTTTGACCTCCAGATGACCTGTTTAAAACAGATGAGCCTTACCAACAGAGGACATGTCAGCAAAGGGATCGTCGCCCTCCTCTGCACCAATCAGATCGTTTTTACCCTTCTTGATTTTCCCTCGCTTCAGAACTGCAGAAACAGCAAAAGACACAGAGGATGGAAACCAGGAGACAGAAACGGAAACTCAGTTTACTTCTGTTAATGAAGGAACTAATGACTGGCCAAAACAATCAACACAAAAATAACTTTTAAAACAGCTGCTGCAGAGTCTAAATGGAGAATGTTTCGAGACCAATAGTAAATATAATCTGTATTCAGGTAAAATAAATGACTATTGACAGATTTTCTAAACAAAACTGTTTGTCAGCAGCTGACATAAAAACTACTGAAATAAAAAAAACTACGGACTACTGCATCGTTAGCATTAGTACTGTGGCATTGTTAGTAGGAGCAGGAAGTTAGCAGTAGTACTTCTGGTTAGCTGTTACACAAAATTATATTGAGCCTGCAACATAGTTAGCTAACAGGAAGTTAGCATAAAACCAGTTAGTAAACACAGGAAGTGAGCGTTATTCCTCAACCCTTCTGTAGTAAACCCAAACATCTCTGGAAGTCACTAAATCGCCTAATTTGCCTAATTGATCATCTGCTTGACGGATGTTGTGGAAGTGATTAGCGGCTACGATTATTTATGTCAGCAGTGACTCATATGCCACCAGTATTACTGTCTTCCTAAATCCTTGAGTCTGACTGACACGTTGCTCCATTACTCACACCTGTTATTTATCTGAAAGAAACCAAACGCATATTTTCTGCACCAACAACATCACCGCCGCATTTCTACAGCCGAGGATTCAGACGTGCTAATCCTCCGTTTGTGACTAATGGAGGACACAGGAGTGCTGGCTTCTGCCGCTTTGTGTGTGTGGAGTGTGTGTCTGTTTTCTGGCAAAAGCATAACAGGGGTGTGCGTGTGTGTGTGTGTGGGTGTGTGTGTGTGTGTGAGCATGGGAATGCATTTAAACACGTCCAATATCTTCACATCAGGCTGTAAAATCTGAATTTATCGGGGGTGCTGTGGTGGCGCAGGGGCAAAGCATGACCCACGTTAAGGCCTTAGTCCTTGTAGCGGTGGTCGCAGGTTCGATTCCCGGCCTGGCGACATTTGCCGCATGTCTTCCCCCTCTCTGATTACCCTGTTTCCTGTCAAACTACTTTCAAATAAAGGCCACTAGAGCCAACAAAACCTTTAAAAAAAAAAAAAAAAAAAATCTGAATTTATCAGCAAATTTCGAGTGAAGTTTACAAAAAAAGCTGAAAAAAACAAATAAATTTGTTTATGTATCATAACATATACATTCATGTTCTCCATAGCAGAAGATTTGATTGGTAAAATTATTTTCTAATTAATTTTTTTCAATCTCAGAAAAAAATATTTCTCTTATTTATCAGTTCCTCCAGGATTTTGTGATTATTATTATTTTAACTTTTTTGCATTGAAAATCCTTCATTTTTGGTGTTACTTTAGAAATATTTGTGATATTTTTTCTTTATTAAGTCCCAACCACACAAGAGATTGGACTCAAACATTTTAATCTTTAAAGAACCTAAATAGTTACATTTTTACTACCACATTTATCACAGATTGTAACAGACGTTTAGCAGAAGTACTGCCACCTGCAGGTGGGAGTTAGCATAACTTAAACCAAAGGTTTTTTAACATTTTTGCAAATAACCTCACAATTATGAATGCTGGGATCTGTTGTTTCCTTGATTGCAAATTTATAAAGAAAATTGGAAGATTAATTAATTTATAGTACTTTGTAATAATATTCATATGATTTGAATTTCTGCCCAACTACAAACTTCAATTAATTTTTTATGATTTTAGATTATTTCAGATACCAACACAAACTGGTGGATAATTGTAAAGCTGCAGGAATATTATATGTATTTTTTCATTTCTTTTAATTAATATCTTAATTTTAAGAAAGAAAGAGTGAATAAAAAGTATAAAAGCAAACATTTTTGTAGAAATATGCATATTTGAGGCTGAGAAAATATTCAAAATGATGGAAAAACACTAAAGCAGAAAATTAAAAGCACCTTCGATAAAATCTTTGAGATTTAACAGAGGAACACAGTGTTTAAATTTCAGGAAGAGTGTTTAAAACTCTGTGGTTAGCAGAAAAACGCAGCAGAGCATCTCTGCAGAAACACATTTTCCTTTCCAATCCTGAGATGCTTGAACGACCTGCCAAGAAAACTGGGAGAAGCCCTCAAAGGAAAGGTGCTGAGGTTTCTGGATCCTTCCCAAGCAGAACCAGGTCTTCCACCACCACCCAAATCTGGTTTATTCATGCAATTAGGACGTGTTTTACTATGGTAAATGTAACATTTGGTTATTCTGTTTTCAATAAGCCAAACATGATTGGGTTTTTCTTAATAGAGAGACTAGATTTTGTGGAAAAAGTCAGCTTGGTTAATGCACATTTGAAAGCAGATGCTCGGTTTTCACCTGAAAGGTTTTGTTTCCTCTTGTACCAGGCGCTGTCCATCGGGGCCTTCTCCTCTGCAATCTCATCTTCTTCTTCAAGCAACACCTCCTCTGCAGCAGAGGATCTGTTTGTCAGATTTTGTTCTTATTATTGACAGTCTGGCGTTTTGTTTCCAGTCTCTCACCCGCCTTGCAGATCCACTCCAGGTAGCCGGTGAGCTCCCGCTCGATCTGCTGCTGTCGCCGAAGCTTCAGGAACTCCTGACGCTTCTCCACTCGTTCTCTCTCCTTGGCAAATTCTCTGACAAGAATTTTAATTTTTTAAAAACAGAGACAGAACAGACTGCATTTAAGAATGAATTATTAACTGGGTTGCAAATGAAGATAGGAGCGATATGGTTTATTAATCTAAAGTTTATTGATTATCTATCCACTCAGTGTCCATTTTCTTAAATACATTTAAAAAATACATAATTTTTAACATTATGTCAAAACTGTATTGGATGCTGACTCAATCAAAAGAAATTTGTGATTTCATCACATTACTGATACAACAAACCAGGAACCTCTTAAGTTGCTGAATACAAAAATAAAAAGATAAAATAGGAAAAACACTAAATCCACTGTTAATAGAGATTCTCAGAAATGCTGTGTGTGGTTGCTTTTAAATTAAAAATTACACTTGCTTTCTGGCATAATGGTTTTCCATCTCGTTTTTCTCTCGTGATATAATCGACCTTGTCGCACATCAGTAATTTTTTAATAAAAATTTGAAGCTGCTTCGTCATTAAGATCCGCTGAATTAAGGTCAAACTTAAGAAACGTGTCGAGTGTTTATATTTTAAAACAGAACCGAATAAATATTATTTTCCACTTCACAACGGACTCCGTTTGGAAAGATTCTCTTTTCCATTCTGACACGGCCGCCATCTTTGTTTCTGTAACCAGGGTTTCGCCGATGTAAAACGAACTGCGGCGCCCTCTGCTGGATGGTGGCCAGAGTACAACTTTAAAAGAAGGTCTCAGCAGACGTTAGCTAATCAATTAGAGCTTATTTTAATCAAATAAACCAATAATTTTCATCTCTAGTATTTACTCACTAAAAATTTAGAACGATTAAAAAGGGGAATTCCTTATTCCAGGCGGTGTTTATGAGGTTTTATCTTTATTTTACTGCTAAAATACGACGTTTCTTGCTTTTCTTTTATTTTGCAGCATCACTGCTCCATAATCCACACGGCTTGTCTAAAGAGGAAAAGATGAACAACAAAACCCTGATTGATGGCTTCAAGTTTTCCAAATCATGTTGATTTTTCAGCGTTATCTCCTCCTCTTTTCTATGATATCATCGCTTTTGTGGCACATCTGTTAATTTTTGAATGAGAAATTGACGCTACTTCGTCCTGAAGCTCGGTTAAATTAAGGTTAAACTTATGATACTTGTCAAGTGTTTATATTTCAAATCAGAACCGCGTAAAATGTATTTCCCATCCTAAAACTGACTCCGTTTAGACAGTGTCTCTTCCCTGTTCTCTATTAGCTCCGCCATTTTTGTTTCTGTAGCAACGTCTCCGCCGATTCAATGTGACCAGCGGCGCCCTCTGCTGGATGGCGGCCAAACTACAACACCTAAAGACGGTCTAAGCGGACATTAGTACTTAATCAACTGGAGCTAATTTTAATCTGATAAACCCATCCATCCATCCATCCATTTTCTGTTCACCCTTGTCCCTAATGGGGTCGGGAGGGTTGCTGGTGCCTATCTCCAGCTACGTTCCAGGCGAGAGGCGGGGTACACCCTGGACAGGTCGCCAGTCTGTCGCAGGGCAACACAGAGACATACAGGACAAACAACCATTCACACACACACTCACACCTAGGGAGAATTTAGAGAAACCAATTGACCTGACAGTCATGTTTTTGGACTGTGGGAGGAAGCCGGAGTACCCGGAGAGAACCCACGCATGCACAGGGAGAACATGCAAACCATTAATCATAAATCAATTCACTTACAGAATAAGAAATATAAACATATTCTTTCTAAGTGGACTTACCCTGACAGGACACCAAGCACCAAGTTGAGCATGAAAAAGGAGCCAATAATGATGAGAGGGATGAAGTAGAGCCAGTTCCAGTTGTTTCCCACTGCATCATTAGTCTGAAAACAATGAAAATTTTATATGTAGTCGGTTACAAATGTTATTTATAGGAGTAAAATAATTAAACAGACCTATATTCAGCTTCTTACCCTGTTTTGTCTGAAGAAAAATCTTGCCTTATTATAAAAAGATGGGCAATGTTCCCTTTTTAACAAACTATCACAGTTTTCCTCCGATCAGAAGCGTGCACCTCTAATTAAAGTTGTAACTAATAATCATGCATTTTATAACTGCAGTGAAACACCAGCTGTCACATATGCCATGTTTTTCCTTACATTTACCAAACTAAAAGGTTTTCTGCAGAAACAGAGCTGCTATTTTCCACAAACATGTTGCTGCAGGATTTCTCTCAGCTGGAATTAAAAGTATTTTGACATTTTTTATCTAACAAAGAAAAACAATGAGTTCGAACCACATGAGTTTTAACATGTTCTGATTTTTATCAGAACATACAACAACAGGAGCATTTTATCTATATTTTAGCTACATTTTTTAAATGTCTCAGTTTGTTCATTAAGTAATTAAACTAGAGAATCAAATACAAATTTAAGTGAAGTATAAATTGAAATAATAATTTTTTAAATGCCTTTTTGGCTCCCTCTGCTGTCCGTTGGAACAGACAGGCTAGCATTATCATTGTAAAAGCTAGCATTAGCATTAGGCTAGGTTAAAAACTATGCAGAGGTTTGTCACCCATCGGATTGTCCCCATTGTTCATGAACATAGATAAGCTAGGAATAGCATTGGATATTAGTGTTAGGCTTGGCTAGGCTAACAACTAGCATGCCTAGGTCAGTCACCTAATGGATTAGTTACTTCCTCTGCTGACCATTAGCAAGGATGGGCTAGGATTACCATTGGAAATACTAGCATTAGCCTTGGCTAGGTTAAAAACTAGCATAAGTAAGCCAGGCTTGTCATCTGAATTGCCTACGTAATGCTGTGCATTAGCACAGATAATCGAGCATTAGCATTAGATATGTTAGTGTTAGGCTTGGCTAGGCTAACAAATAGCATGCCTAGGCTGGTCACCCGTTACATTGCCTACTTCCTCTACTGTTCATTATAACAGATAAGCTGGCGTTAGCACTAGATAGGCTAACATTTAGCATACTTTGGCTAGTCACCTACAATTCATTCTTTTTTTCTCTAAAGAAAATGCTTAGCATACAATATCTGAGTGTCATACGTTTTCACTGCCGTGTTCTTATGACAGTTTATTGTAATTCAACGTGACATCAAACATAAACATGACGAAGACCGAGTTTGAGTGGCGTAGACAAGAGTCCTGCTAAGCTACAACAGAGATGCTAAACCAAACCTTCCTGTCCAACATCTGCGTCTGACCTCATAAATGTAAAAAATGTCAGATAGTCCCATAAATTTATACGTTAAAAAGCTTTCCCGAGCAGTTTAAACGGTTTGGGTAGAAATGGCTGGACCACAATCCCACTGTGGATTAATGGCAACACATCAGGTTTATGCGTTTATACATCTGCTGTTCTACATGTAGAAATCTACAGAAAAAAGCTGCAAACAAAGCAGGTGCTTAGAGAAATGTCACAGAGACCTCCATTAAGGCTATCAAATGAATTCTGTTTTCATTTTTTTGTCTGCTTCAGTTTCATTACAATCAACATGAAGTGGCCTGAAACACTCCTCCCACTCAACGCTGGTGTGAATAACAAGCAGTTTCCATCTTTTTCAGGCAACGATCCAGAATTTCTGTCACATTTTACCCTAAAAGACATTTTCTTACAGCTTCTCTTCAATTGTCTCCAACACCCTCAGTTTGTTTCTGCGTTGCCATTGTGCCTCAGGAAGTAAACGTCCTCCGTGCCTGAAAGCGCTTCGGTGACACTTTGCAGACGCCGATGTCAAAGTAATTGTGATGGGAGGCTCGGTCCGACACGATCAGTGGGCTGCGGTTCTGTATTATGCACCAGAGAATCTGAGATGAGAGAATAAAAATGTGCTGCAGCAAACCCTCCGGCCCCCGCTGTCAGAGCAACAACCACCCACCCGGAAGGATGAACGCCTGGGTTCGTTTCTTTTCAAGCGTTTCATCACTTTCTCATCATCGGCTTGTTTTTTCTCCCATCTTTTAACTTAAAGTCATTGAGTTCGACACTTACATGAATGTCTTTTCTGCTTCCTTCTTCATTAAGATGAATTCAGGTTATAATTTGACAATTCGGGCAGGTGAAGGTCTTGGTTTCTGCAAAACATGATGGTGCTGAGCAGCCAATTTAAACCGGAGGCCAGAGGGGAAGTTTGTCCTTTCCTTAGACGGGATGACAGATTCAAATCGGAGATCAGGGAATCTATATCTGCCCAAATAACAGGTCTGTCACAATAAAAAATCAACTAATCGTATGATAAATTCCATTTGTATGATTTAACATTTTTCTCTCCAAAAACTGAATGATAAAAGTCTTCACTCTGGTGTTTTGGTCTCAACTAGACTTTTCTTTTTTGAATTAGATTTTTGTTTACAGAAACTTAATAATCCATTTCATTTGTTGCTTCTGTTGTTTCTTTTATTTATTTCTGGGATTTAAAATGTCTTCTAGTGCCAGTGTTAAATGTTCACAAGAATTTAAAGCTTGTTGTACTTCCATTATTTTACCACTATCATTATTTAGCCTTGGCTAGGCTTAACAATGGTCTCAAAACACCAATATTATCGTTTATCGCAATAATTTCTGGGACAATTAATAGTCCAGCAAAAATTGTTACCAAATTGGACCAATATCCAATCTTTTCACCCCCCCAAAAATTTTATTCGTGCCTCTTCCATAGGTGGAACTACATGTAATATCCGATCATCATCATTTAATCTCCACGGCAACCATTCAACGTTACAAAACGCCTGGGTGGACTTAGCCCCGCCTTCTGGGCGCAGCTCCTCCTCGTAGCTGCCGCCTCACAGAGCAGCCGTCTCCTACTCAGTTCCTTCAGACTAGCCAGCAGCCAGCAGCAAACACCTGGTGGAATTACGCACAAACGACAAACAATCGCGTCCCATGCTAAGGCTTCTCACACAGAGATCACTTAGAACACCAACTGCACTCTCCATGCACTGGAGAAACACAAACCGCCGCCTTCAGTAGCAGGAATAGTGAGGAAGAGACGACAAAGTGAGACTGTCTCTCGTGTTATTTTGCATTTTTAAACTCAGCTAGCAGGAATCGAGTGCTTTTCCTCTGACATGGCCTCAACATAGCAGCTTCAGCAGTTCAACCACTTCATCTTAGAAAGCAAAGACATTTTTCTGGGAGGTTTCCTAAAACTGTAGGACTAATAATGATGATTAAATATAATTCTACAGCCCTCATATTAACACACAGTTTCCTTGTAATATTGGACATTTTCCAAGAGCAGCTCTGGTAAATATTTGGCTGTCTGGCAGATTATTTAGGTTTACATTTGATCTCCGTAACGATCAGCACGCAGGAGTATGGAAGAAAACGTGAATATCTTGAGGACATCAGTGAAGGACACCCATCATTTCATTTCATCATATGTCACTTCATGATGGAGGTGTGATGATCAACATAACAAGCAGCCTCCGGCGCCGTCAAGAAGACACATCTGAGGTTCAAAATACAGATACAGTCAAAGATTTTGTGAATAAACCAAAATAGCAAATAAGCTGTTATTAAGCCACTAACAGATTGAGCTAGTATGTATCTAGCCTCACACTGATAGCTTGGCATTTATCATGAAGAACTTTTCTATAATTCATGTAAGAAAAAGCAGTGAAGGATTCAGGGTAAGTATACTGTTATAATTCCCTCAGAGAGTTTTGCTGACTTCTAGTAGCTTGAGAGATGTTCCCTGATTTCAAAACTTTAGTTTGTAATTCCAGTGACCAGTTTGGCTACAGAGTGTATTCAGCCTCCAGATCAAAATCAAATCCATAGGTATTTGTAAAAGTAAAAGTAAGAAATGCTGCTAACTGCAAGTGGGAATTAGCATCACTTAAACCTGATGTTTTTACCAATTTGGTAGAAAATTTGCAATAAACTCACAATTATGCGTTAGCACAAAAAAGTGCAGGGATCTGTTGACTCTGTGTGAATTCCATGATGTAATTTGGCAGTGTACAGATGAAATCTGCTAAAATAATATTACAATGTGTCCCACTAGAGTGTACAGGACCACATAAAGAGCTGCAGTGGACCGGATTTGGCCCCCGGGCCTTGTGTTTGACACCTGTACAATAGATGGAATTTCTTTTTTGCAATATTTTCAAAATTTGCATAATAATTGGGTAAAAATATGGCTGCTGTGGCTTTGCTTTCCTTGCCACTCTTTCAAGTAGGGCTGGACAATATATCAATAACAATATATATCACGATCAATATCAACAGATAATACAGCTGATAGAATATACAATAATTTCATTGAACCGCACAGCATTCTGGGAGATGTAGGGAGAGGAAAGATGTTAGCCGCTCAACCTCTCAAGGCTAGCTAAAAGGTCGGTGGAATCAATTGACTATCATTCTTTGGTTGCCTAGCAACGGCCTGCTGGGTGCGAAGCAGTTTCAAGTCCCCCTCCCACCCCCCAGCTTTGGTTACCTAGCAACCACTTGTTGAGTAACTGGCACAGCAGCAGTTTCAAGTTTCCCCACTGCGCCTCATAACTGCTTAAAAATAAAAAGCAACAGTGTGAAGAGAAAACTGGATAAAACAGGAAATGTCACGACAACAGTTTGATAATATTTAAGATATTTAAAACAAACAACAGAAAATGATTAAATACTCTATAATTATCGATATCGACTGATGTGAAACACTTATACTGTAATAAGTTTTTCAGCCCTGTATACTTTCAAAAACGCCACATTGTGATTTGTTTTCCAACGACCTCCAGCCTCCATTTGGCAGCTCCACATCCTGGATTTAAAACAGAAACATAAAAAAGGCAAAAAGCTGCCATGAAATTTGGATTCCAGGGTGACAGTTTTTCCTCCCACTCCCTGCTTCCGGATCAACCATCATCACACAGATTCAGGAACAAGGAAAGCCTGCTGGAGGGACGACAGCTGAAGCGTTAAGTGACAGAGCTAAACAGCCGGGACGGCACGCAGAGCTGAAGATCTTTCATTAGAAAGACGGAGAATCTATCAAAAGAGCCGCCTGAATGTGAAGCTAACGCTAATCCGCCTCCTGGGGAGACGACTATTATCTCCAGACTTTGGAAATAATTTACCGCAAAGTAATTTCAGTGAGACGTATTCAGCTTTAACCTTAACTGCACCGGTTCTACATCCGAATAATTTTACTCACTATTGTGCAGATGATAATTATGTTATTTGTCTGAATTTCCTGTATTTCTACTTTTAAAAAGCAGGCAAATGGTTACATTCATGCCTGAAATTGGTCATATCAAGTTTTATACCATGTAACAGTATGACTACCATCAGATTTCAACCGATTGAGGACAAAAAGTCGTTTTTAAATTATAATTTTATTTTTTTAGGAGGGAAACAACCCAACATGACCATGTTCCTCCTTTGGTAAATCATGAATCAGCTGCAAGTAAACATAATTATTTAAATTACCACATTTAAAATCAAAAAGTCACTTAAAGCTCGTCTGTCAGGTAAAAAGTGGTTTTAAAAAATATCTTAAAAATACTTCTCATAAACTACAGGTGTTATTTTATTATCTTGATGTAATATTTTAATCTGAAATGATGATATTGATTTATAAATCAAATTAAAGCAGTTTTCTCAGGAAATAAGAAGCAAACCTCATTCAGAGAACCTGGACTGTTTAACTTCTGTCAGCCTGGACAGAAAATATAAAGAAATGTTTGTTAACTAAAGACACAGACATTTCCCACAAGATGCACTAAACCATTTTTTTCTCCAGCGTAAAGTCTGACGGAGCAGACGTAATTACCGTAGCGTCTAATTTAAAGGCGGTTGTCGGATCCTCAGGGGAGACGGAGGATATGTAATGAAATCACGGAGCATGAAATACGCATTGCTACATATCGGCAGTGAAACCGCCCACAGATCTGCTGCTGCCGCTGCTGCTGCGCTCACAGCAACATTCACAGTGTGAACCGGAGCAGCACGTTTTCACGTTTTACCAGGAATCTACGGCCAGAAGAAGAAACAACCTGAGAGAAGTCGAACAGTTTCTGTGAAAATTGGTGCCAAACGTTTGTGCAGTAAAGATTTTTATTTGTGCCGCTATCATTTTAAAGACATTAATAAAGAAAGTTTCCAGACGTCATCAGATGCCAACCAAACCTGCTTTAGTTTCATTAATATCTTCAAATCAAAAGCAGCACAAATGGAAATTTTTGCAGCACAAAAGTAGCTTAGAGTTGTTTGACACCAATTATAGCTGGTTGACCTTTCATGACCTCTGGAAACATTTATTAATATTTTTACAAACTGAAACTTTGGTTGTACAAACTTTTGACATAAATTTTTAATTTGATTTAAGGAAGGATGACCTCTTGACCTTTAAACTTTTAGTAAAATCTCCAAAGCAAAATGGAAATTTTATCAATTATTGTCAACTGTTATTTGATAACAATTTCATTTGGTTTGCAGAAAGTTCACTCAAGTAGGAAAAGGTTGGATCAGGTGACAAATGGATGAAAAAATTCTGCTCTGGAGATTTTGGCATCACTTCCTGGGTTTCAGCTGTTAAAAATTGCTGTCGGGTCCAAATGTTTATGTGGGTTTTTTCCACATTTTTTCTCTGAAAGTGTGTTTTAAATACAGAAAAAAATATGGTTAAAAAAAATGGACTTAATGATAGAAGATGGATAAATGTTGGTGCATCTAGGTTGAGTTAATAGTTAGGATCAATTTGCTTTACTGAGATAAGATAGATTCTGCATTCCTGACTTAGTGCTGCACATCTTTTCACACTACATTTTAAAAAAGTACTAATTTTGTTTACACACACACTACTTTGAGCCTTTCAAAGATTCCTTGGCCTCTAAATAAAAGTTAGTTTGTGACTCTGTGTTGACTAAACCAGCAGAAATCATGAAGCAGATAGAAGTGTGGGCCACAGGGCGACTGGTCCAAACACTTTGCTGATTTTAGTTCTGCTCCAGCGGCCCGCCTCGTCCTCCGGGCGGCTTTGTTTGTCTTTTTAGAGCCGCTGAGTTTTTTCTTTTGATACTTTTGTTTGGCCTAAAAAGAATGATGTTTAGATAAGCAAACGGTTCGGTAACAGAGAGGTAAGAAGGAGAGTCAGACTGAGGAGAGCAACCCAGTGGCCCGGTTGTTAAAGCAAACCGAGAAACAGCACTGACTTAACGGCAAAGTGTGAATAAATATATCAGAACGGATCAAACTAACGACAAATAAAACAAACAAAAAGAGATAAAACTGGAAATTATAAAACAGTTCTTTGGGATTGAAAGAAAACTGAAGCAGCAGAATCATCAGTTAAAATGAGTGAATCATTTTAACAAACAACCAGCAGGTAGCATCAAACTGTTGCTATGGCAACCAGTTAGCTCCCTAACGATGGATGGATGGATGGATAGATGGATGGATGGATGGATGGATGGATGGATGGTTGGATGTGGAGCTGCTCAGTGTGGCATTGAAGCTGCAGCTGATTGGCCGGCTGTGCCTGCAGCTGATTGGTTGGCTGTGCCTGCAGCTGATTGGCCGGCTGCCTCTGTTACTCACGCTGTACAGGATGTCCACCCAGCCCTCCATGGTGATGCACTGGAACACTGTCAGCACGGCGAACAGGATGTTGTCGAAGTTGGTGATGCCGAAGTTGGGCCCGGTCCAGTACTCCTGGCACACGGTGCCGTTGGGACAGGTTCTGGCCGGCGACTCCGACCCGCACGGCCAGTCCACCACTCTCTTAGCTGAATGACAGAAACAAAGACAGAAACATGGGTTTGTACAGATAAAGGCAGAATGAGGAAGGTTTCTGTTAGATAAATTCATCGGATTAAGAGAGCAGCTGTTAAAATGCCCTTACAAAGCAGCAAACAGTTATTTGAAGCTGCTGGAGCCTCTGGAGCCTCAAGGTGGAGGATCCTCCAGAGGCTTGCAGTGCATGAACCTACTATTGGGCCCCTAACCAGAGCTCACAAGCAGAAACGGGCCCAGTGGGCCCAGCCGTACATGAAGATTAATTTTCAAACAGACTTGTTAACTGATGACTGCTGTGCAACCCTGGATGGTCCAGATGGACACAGGAGTGGATTGGTGGTGGACGGCCACCACGTCCCAACACGGCTGTGACGTCAGCAAGGAGGTAGTGGAGTCATGCTTTGGGCCGAAATCATGTGGAGAGAATCATTGGTCGGCCCCTACAGAGTCCCTGAAGGTGTGAAAATGACCTCAGCAAAGTATATGGACTTTATAATCCATAAAATGTTTAAAAAATCTGTTGTGCATAATAATTTGGAACATTTTGCATTTTGAGTTTTTTATTTTTGAAAAAAATACTGTTCTCATGTGGAGATTTGTTCAGTAAAATTTCATTTATACTGTAATAGTTCATGACTTGAAAATTATACTGACCATCATTTGCATTGACCATTTAAGAAAATCTGAGAAAATATCACATACATAATAATTTGGAACACGGTGTAGAGGCTGGCTCCAGAAATATCAACAAAAATTCACCAAGTGGTTTCTGGATGGTAAGTCAACAATAAAATACTTGCCTTTTCCAGCAGCCATTGTACAGCACATACAGCGGTAAAACCAGCGGACCAAATGTGCTGGAACTCTGCTTTGGTTGCTAGGTAACAGGCAGAATTCTGCTGGGGTTGCTAGGCAACGAGCTCAGCCTGCTGATTTGTGACTTTACATTACAGAGGTTTTTGAAACAGTTCACCAAAACACATCAACCTATTGCCAAAAAAACATCTGGATGTTTTTTTAAAGCATTTGTGAGACCCAAATAAAAGTACAAAAATGTGAAAAAAGCTAATTTTGCATAATGGGTCCCTTTCAAAATTCCAAAATTCCCACATAACTTTATATTTTAGTTACTCAGTACTTCAGTCGTCTTTTGAAAAGACTAAAAAGACTCGTTTTTACTCAAATAAGAGTAAAAAAAAAACATTTTAACTTTCCTTTTTCTTTTCCTAGAGTAAAACCATGTAGGAGTATTTTATGTTCTGACCTCTAGGAACTCCAGGCTTGAAGCAGGACTGGTGGAACTTGCCCATGTAGAACTCGACCCCGATGATGGCGAACATGACGATGGCGAAGAACAGCAGCATGCCGATCTGCAGCAGCGGAACCATGGCCTTCATGATGGACTTCAGCACAACCTGGAGGCCTTCGCAGGAGAGCCAGCGGTTAGGGGTCAGCGCCACAGGGCGCGTGGGGGAGGGGGTGTGTGGGCGTGGGCGTGTGTGGTGGACTTACTGGGAATCCCGGACACCAGTTTGAGGGGCCTCAGCACTCTGACGGCGCGGAGCGTTCGCAGGTCGAAGTCTGAACCGACGGTGGCGAGGATCCTGACGACACAAAGAACAAGATGGCCGACCTGATTCAGAACCAGCATGACCCGATATGACCTTTAACCTTCTGGACAGGACAAACAGGAAGGTCATGGTTCTTCAAAGCAATAATGCGACCTTTAACCTTCCTTCCTTCTTTCTTTCCTTCCTTCCTTCCTTCTTTCCTTCCATCCATCCATCCATCCATCCATCTTTTCTTCTTCCCGTTTATTTTACACCTCATTACAATAAAATTAATCTTGTTTATTCTTAACATTCTCTATATTATAACAGTTTTTATTTAGCGTCCATCTTGTTCTGTCTCTCATTAAATTAAAGTTTTGAGTCCAAAATGAAAACTTAAAACATTTCGGCAGAAAACATGTAACCTAAAGGTTCACTCATGGCAAACACAGACATGAAGCTCATTACGCCATGTGCTGCCCACTTCTGCCTCCATGTGTGTGTGTGGGCGTGTGGGTGCGTGTGTGTGGATGCGTGGGTGTGTGTGTGTGTGTGTATGCATGGGTGTGTGTGTGGATGCGTGCGGGGGTGTGTGTGTGTGTGTATGGATGCGTGCGTGGGTGTGTGTGTGCTGTGGCACAGCTGGCAGCCCTCATTACAGCCTCAACACACAGAGGGAGACTTAAGTGCTTCACTGAGACACACACAAAAAAAACAGGTCCTCCAGGCTGGAGACTCAGGGAGAGAGAGAGGAGGAGGAGTAGGAGGAGGAGGAAGATGAAAATAGGAGTTGATTTAAGGAGACAGAGGGTAAGTGGATGCAGACGAAGAATTATAATAATGTGATGTGGAATCAAACACAGAAACGTTCCTGCACACTTTCTACGCTGCAAGCACAACATGATTCCTCCATAATTTTACAAGAGATTTTATTCTGCTGCTGCTAAGCTAACGCCACTTTATTTATGAAACGCACAAACTTAACTCAGAAAAATAAGAGCCAATATTAAGTAACATCGCTGGTGGGAAGCTAATATCCACTCATCCCTGATAAAAATATCACAGCAGTTTGGGTCTTTAATTGGTTTAGTCAAAGTATCTTCCTGTGCAAAGTGTTTCAAGAACAATGTTTTACACATTGTATGTCGTAAATTTTCTCTAATCTGTAGACGGTTATTATAGTTAAAAAAAAAACGTTTCTAAGTTGGAATCCATGCTTGAGGATTTTAGAGCAGAGCTGTTCATTGTTTTTGTTTTTCTTTATATATAATTAGAAAAATATAAATATATATTTTTTATTTTTATCTGGAAGATAAAATATGCATAATATGCTGTAGCATTAGCAGAACTTATGATTATAATTAGTGTTTTAAAGTTAGTGCAACTAATTTTTTAGCTAGCAGTAGCCACCACTAGCTTCATGCATTTACTGGTTAGTGGTTAGTTTTACAGTCCAGGTTAGGCTGTAGAAATGAATGAAAAATGAATGGAAGTCAATGCAATGTTGTTATGAAGACAGAAAGGTGTAATTTGTTTGTGTGTGCGGGTGTGTGTGTGTGTGTGTGTGTGTGTGGTCTTTGTATTTGTCCATGAGACAATGATTTAGACACATTGTGGTCATAAGCTGAAGAGGAAGCCGTGACTTTTAATATCCCTTTATCGTGTCTATAACACGTCCATGTCAGAGACACAGACTGGCTCAGGAAATATGGAAGGTGATGTTATTGGATGTCACACACACAGACAGATTACTCTGGCTCCGTCTGGAAGCTAGCTGGACAACAAATCAAACAAAATACAGCAGCTGATGAGCTACATACAACTACAGAATGCAAATAAATTATTCTCAATCAGTGTAAATATATTTCTCTAAATAAAATACATTTATTGTTAATCAGAGTTAATTACACTTCCATTAAGGATAATGGAGGGAACGTAACAGAGCTGGTAATCACCATAATCAAGACATCATTTTAGAAACAATTAAATTAAAGGCCATTTTCTAGTGAAATAAAACACAAAACAAACAGAAAACCAAATATGACAGTAATTTGACTCCACTGCTCAGGGAGGAAAGGTTTTTGATATAGCTCAAACAAAATCTTAATCTTTCCATATTTGCTCTGTCCAGGTTATTCTTGGAGAGTTTACTTTGTGTTTTGTACTAAACAAACTTTTAACTTTTCCATCTTATGCCAAAAACATAAATCCTCCCTATTTTCACTGTTGCAGCTTCTGGGGAAGGAGTCATCACAAGAAACTGGTCAGTCAATCGGAAGCAGAAGAGACAAACATTTATTTTATAGATTCAGGCAGTTCTTGCAAGGGAATTTCTAAATGAACAAGATAAAACAATTCACATATGCAAACCTATGACACATTTTGAAGATCAATTCAGACAACACTTTCTGAGCAGGACATAAAAAACATTCATATTCTGGAGGGCAAAAAGCTGTTTGCTAACAATGATTAGCATTGGTTTTATCTGTTAAGTTGTCAACATAATGGACAAATCTTAAATGCACACCTGATGTATAAAAGAAAAAGGGACACAGTGCTTTGTTTCTAATCGTCAACACAATGGCAACTAGATAAGAAGCTCAGGAAAAAATAATTTAAAAAGAATGGAGAGGGAAGTAGCTTAGCTATGCTAGCTTGACTATGACACCCTTAACATGTAGATGTACTGTGGAATTCTGTGTTTCAGTTCCGTTAGAAAAATGGCAACCTAAACACCGACTCTGACAGATTATAAGTAGATCAGCTGTTTAAATTAGTTAATCAACCGCTGCAGTGTTAGCTTAGGTAATAGCAGCAGTAGCTAATCTACCACAGAGGAAACATATTAATTGCAAAATAAACATCAAGCCTAAAAACATAAAACTGTTCTGTTCTTTGTGTGGGAAATGTTTGTTTGTTGTTGAAACCTGATATGCTAGTGGAGCTGTTGTCAGTCAGTTGCTATGGTAACAGCACATAAAAGAGAAAAAAAATTGTAGAAAATGTTCTTTAACACTTTTTCTGTGTTATCTTCCCTTTTGCTGTGGTTAAAATAGCTACATCTCCAGGTTTCATTTAGTTAACGGAGTTGTTCTACTGCGGCAACATTTCCAGATGTAAACAATAACCTGCAGTGTGTCTATATGGGGTAAGAAAGTACTGCTGCTAAAGGTCTGTCACATCATAAAAGCAGTTCTTCAGGGTGAAAGGTCAGACACGCTGCGTGTATTGATCAAAGCTCAGAGGAGACATGAGTCTGATTCTCATGACCAAATAATGAATCTGCAGAAACAGACGCTGTCCTGCAGAGGTCATCACATAAATCCAGATGCTTTTATCAGACAGACATAACTGGAGCTCCTGTGATGCTGAATAACACAGAGGTAAGAGTGACTCATCAGGCTGCCTATTAAAATTTGTAGAGTCAATCCGCAGTTTATTTATTTAACCCCCATTTCTTTTTTCCACTCCTTCATGCAAAGCCTCAAATTAACATTTAAAAATAACTGCAGCTCAGGAAAATGGCAGGGAGATAGTTACGATGTAATAACAGTAAAGGAAGATGGGAAATGAATCAACGATGATTCAAAACTGCTGATACGTTTGGACACTGTACTGCACGCAAAACCTTCAGATATATGAACAATGCAGAGAATTACATAACTAAAGTTCATACATCTGCTTTCAAATGTTTATATAAAGCTGCAGAATCAACATCAACAAGGAAAGAATCCTAACTCTGTCTCAAACCAGAGAGACAGAGCTGGGAAAATGAGAAACATAATTTCCCAATTTCCATTTGGAAATTTCCCAAACTGAGATTTCAATTGAGTGGAATGTTTCACACATCACATCACATCACATTTCTGATATTTCTTATTTAATGGAAACACCACAAATGCGAAATTGTGTTGTTTTTTTCCGCATTAGCAGAAAACTGACACTGAATTTTTCGCATATTTGTAATGAAACGCAGCTATAGTTGCAGTAATCAATACAACTAACGATCAACAGACGGCTGAGTTTCTCTAGATGTTGCTGAGACATCAGTCCTTTAATCCTAGAAATGTTCTTCAGGTGATAAAAGCCCGACTTTGTAACTGTGTTTATGTGGCTCTGAAGGTTCAGATCTAAAACAAGATTCTAAGCAACCGAGCAAGAAGTTACAGTCAGTATTATTAATTTATGTATACCTAATAAATATAAATCTGATTAAATTTTAATCGTTCCACTAAAAACAGTTGAAGAAAATGAAAAGGAAGTTGAAAGTTCGACACACAGGTGGGGAAAAGGAGGCGACCCGAAGAAAGCCAGGCTTCTGAGTGATGTAGTTTAATTACTGCGACCCGGTCCAGCTGGGGGCCAGGGGCTCTGATTGAGTTTTTCACACATCTCTGTAAGACAAGACGAGCGATCTCTGAGGACAGACACGGGAACACGGCGCTGACAACCTGCCTGAACAACCGCTCCTCGTCTGTGTGATCGTTACCAGCTGGTCCCTGACTGCCTGCCTGCCCCACCGTCTGTCTCTGGCCTCACATCCAAACACAGACTTTTAGTCCGAGACTTTTAGCATCGCTCAGAATCCCCACGTTTCTCTACCTACAACTGCTGAAAGCATAGTCTTGTTTCAGGTACTAAAGGGGATTTATTATGCAAAATTCACATTTTGGGCGTGTTTTGTGCTTCCATATGAGCCTCAACTGCTTCTATAAAACAGCCCAGGTTCTTAAAAACAAACACAAAGCCGTCTTAACATAACAGGTCACCTTTAAGCTTTTATTATCAAAGGCATGTATAAAAGATTACAAAATAGTATTTTAGATTACTTTCTAAGCATAAAATAACCCAAAGGTGGAACTAAAATTGGCTTTAAAAAAGAAAAAGAGCTGCAAAGGTCCAAAAATATCAGCTAGTCTCTGATTACAGGGCGGCCATTATTGCTCGCTTCCTCATCAGTGAGGCTGTTTCCTCTTCCAGCGTTTCTCTGTCAGCAGCTTTGAGATGATCAGATGTGCCAAATGGTGCTGAGAGGCTCTCAGCAAATCTGTAACCTCGTTCCAAGAAACTTCCCTCAGAGAGAAGGTTCAAGAAATCTGTTGGAAAGAAGCACTTAAAAATGTTTCCCACAAGCAATATGGGTCTCTAAAGTCATAATTAATAATTGGGTTGTAGAGAATTACCTCTATTACCAAATAAAGACATTTGTTGCTTTCTCTTCTTATGTAAAAATGTTAGAACAATCTCATTTAGCAGCAAGCGAGCCACCCAATCAGTCAAATGTAGTTTCTTAATAACAGAGTGTGTGTTTGCGTGTAAATGGTGGCGGTTTGTTTCTCCTTGATGTTATCCAATGTGAGCGGACAGCGCTGACAGTCAGAGGAACAAGCATTTCCCACAATGCCATGAGGACAAAAAGGGGTTCCTCATGAGCTCAACGTGGCTGCCAGAGCCACTCGCCATCAAACATGGCCGCCGCGGTTTGAAAGTTACACGCACGCCTCAGAATGCATGCACATGTTGCAGTTTTCCTCACTAATGAACATCAACTGCAAAAAGTTTGTCGTTTTTTATAATTGAATTAATTTATAAACCTATAAATAAATATCTCATACATTAAAGCTAATGGAGAGACAACAAAAAATTCATTTTGTGTTAATTGCAGGGTCAGAAATTTACTGTAGATAGAAAAAAGAATTACATTTCTGCCAAAAAGATCAGAAATTTACTAGAAAAACAAGAAAACTTTCAGATTGATATCACAAAATTTCTAGAGAAAAAAAGATGTAAATTTTAGAGCTTAAAAAGTCTAAATTAAGTAGAAAAAACAAGCAAATTTTTAGATTAACCTCTGAAATTTTCTAGAGAAAAAACAAGGAATTTGTTTTGCTAAAAAGTCAAAATTTTGCTAGAAAAAAACAAGGAAATTTTTTAATTAATCGCAGAAATTTTCGAGAAAAAAACTTGGAAATAGAGTAGAGTTTGAAAAGTCAAAAATTTGCTTAAAAAATATTACAAAATGTTTAGATTAATTGCAGAAATATTCTAGAAAAAGTTGGAAATTTCTGAGTTTTCATCTTTTCAAACATGAGTAAATTTCTAAGAGTCCAAAATTTCTGATTTTTTTTTTACTCAGAAATTTCCCAGTTTTGTCAAGTAAATTTTTGACATTAATCTCAAAATGTCTGATTTTGAAAAGTTGAAAATTTGCTGGAAAAAATTGAAATTTTGAGATCAATCTCAGAAATTTTCTAGAAAAAAAACAAGGAAATTTTGTCTGTTTAAAAGTCGAAAATGTTTGAGAATTTAAAAGTGAAGAAAATTTCTTAGTTCAAAAATTTGCTAGAACCTCAGAAATGTTTAGATTGGTCTCAGAGTCTTCTCAACTTATCAAAGTCAGAAAATTTTTAAAAGTTTAAAACTTTTGACTTTTCAAACTCAGAAATGTCCTCGTTTGTCGTAGAAATTTCTGAGATTAATCTAAAAATGTTTACATTTTGTGGCGGAAACTTACTCCTCTTTTCTTTTTCGATCTACAACCACCCAAATACGATGTCCAATGATTAAGTCAATAGGTAATATAAATCCATAAATTTCCTCTCAAAGGAGAGTCAGGATGTGCAGGGATGTCTGGGAATTCAGTCAGCTGGAAATGCTCTTACTTTACAAGCTGACAACTAAAGTACAGATCCTGACCTGAAGAACGTCGGTGGGATTTAACCCTGAAGGAATCTCTGAACTGGACGACTCTGCAATAAAACTGCTTTCAGTCTGTCTGTGGTGTATGTCATATATAAATACAGCATGTCTGTTACCAAGTCATATATCTTTATTACGTTTTGCAAGACCAGAGAGCTTACCAAGAGCAGAAAGGAAGACAGAGGGACCGGAAAATAACATTAATAAAGAAGGATTAATATAAGCCAGACAGTAAAGATATTGCCTGAGCAAAATAGACACGATTTGTTTATACCTTCTACAGGGAGGGCCTATAGGAAATTAAATTAAAATGCACTATAAGTAAAACTACAGTTTCAGACATAGAAAACATATGAAAGCTTGAGATTAAATTTGAAAAAATAAACTAAATAACCTCTGAACTTCGGTGACATTTTGGTAACTTCTGGTTCAATCTAAGAATCTGGTTGTGATTAGTTCTTGTTTTAGCTTAGCTTGTGCAAGAAAGTTTATAACCAGGGTCATTATGACGTTTTATTGGACCTCAACATTTGTTTATGTTTTATTTTTAAACTTTTTTAACCTGGAACTCAAAACCAAATTTTGAAACTCAAACCTTTTGTCCTCATAAAGTTTGTTTTTATAAAGATTAAGCTAATCAGTTTTTGCTAACTTAGCCTACTTGGTAACTTAAAATGCACTAAATTATAGCGCTAACTTAGCTTAGGCTAAATTCTTGCGCAAATTTAGCTTGTGTTGGCTTCTTTGGCTAACTAAGAGTGTGTACTCATCTTGTGATAACTTAGCTTGAGCTATTGCTGGTGATAACTCAGCTTGAATTAATGTAGCTTAAGCTATCTAATATTTGCTAACTTACAGTGAGTTGGACTTGGGCAGGTGCTAACTTAAACTGTGCTAGCTTCTTGCACTAACTTAGCTTGAGCTAATGTCTTGTGTTAACTTCACCTTTGAAAAACCTGTTGAGCTTAGGCTTATGTCTTGTGTAAAGTTAGCTTATGTTATTGTACTTGAAGCTAACTAACCTGTGCGAACATGAACTGAGGTAACTTAGCTTGTCCTAACCTTTTGGGCAAACTAAGTTCACCTTTGGAAAACGTCTTTGGTTAGCTTGTGCTAACGTGTTATGAAAACTTGCTTTGGGTAAATGTTTAGGTCAATTAACCTTGCACTCCGGTGAGAGTTGGACTCCGCCAGGGCTGCCCTTTGTCACCGATTCTGTTCATCACTTTCATGGACAGAATTTCTAGGCGCAGCCAAGGTGTTGAGGGGATCCGATTTGGTGGCCTCAGGATCTCATCTCTGCTTTTCGCAGACGATGTGATCCTTTTGGCTTCATCAGATCGTGATCTGCAGCTCTCGCTGGATCGGTTCGCAGCCGAGTGTGAAGCGGCCGGGATGGGGATCAGTGCCTCCAAATCCGAGGCCATGGTCTTGAGCCGGAAAAGGGTAGAGTGCCTTCTCCGGGTCAGGGGGGGTGTCCTGCCCCAAGTGGAGGAGTTTAAGTATCTCGGGATCTTGTTCACGAATGGGGGAAGAAGGGAGCGGGAGATCGACAGGCGGATTGGCGCAGCGTCTGCTGTCAAGCGGGCGCTGTACCGGTCCGTCGTGGTGAAGAGAGAGCTGAGCCAAAAAGCGAAGCTCTCGATTTACCGGTCGATCTACGTTCCCACCCTCATCTATGGTCATGAGCTTTGGGTCATGACCGAAAGAACGAGATCGCGGATACAAGCGGCCGAAATGGGTTTTCTCCGTAGGGTGGCTGGGCTCTCCCTTAGAGATAGGGTGAGAAGCTCAGTCATCCGGGAGGGACTCAGAGTAGAGCCGCTGCTCCTTCACATCGAGAGGAGCCAGTTGAGGTGGCTTGGGCATCTGGTCAGGATGCCTCCTGGACGCCTCCCTGGTGAGGTGTTCCGGGCACGTCCCACCGGGAGGAGGCCCCGGGGAAGACCCAGGACACGCTGGAGGGACTATGTCTCTCGGCTGGCCTGGGAACGCCTCGGGATTCCCCCGGAAGAGCTGGAAGAAGTGGCTGGGGAGAGGGAAGTCTGGGCCTCCCTTCTGAAGCTGCTACCCCCGCGACCCGACCTCGGATAAGCGGAAGAAGATGGATGGATGGATGGAACCTTGCACTAACGGTAAGCTAATATATTTGTGGTAACTTAGCTTTCATTAACTCAGCTTTTGCTAACTTGTCAGGATAATTTATCTCATAATAATCTTCTGTGATTGGACTAAATTAATGTAACTTGTACTGATTTCTTGCGTTTATTTAGCTTGTTCTTACTTCAAGTGCTAACCTTTTGAGCTAACTTAGCGAACAGCTTATTGTGGTTCTAGTTTGAAATACCTGGATGTGTTTTGGTGAGCCATTGCAGATTAATGCAACCTCAGTATGTCCCCAACCATTTTATTCACAAATGCATGAAATCACTAACAAAAATACATTTTACATTAGAAAGCCACGGCCACGAACAAACCAGTAGTTATTTTAGTTTTTTCCATTTTTTTAAATAACGGACTTTAGTTTCAAAAGCCTCTGAATGTGCCCTCATGCTAACTCCAGAGCTGTCATTCATGAAATGCCATCAGTAGGGAGACCTGTCTCTTTGTTGGAGGGAAAAACTCCCTTAAGTGCAGCCACCACTTTGTGAATTTGGATCACTGTCACACTCTGTCAGACACAGAATCTGAGGATTTTATTCTTTTCAAACCTAGAATGACAGCAACAGCAACTTATCTTATCCAGAAAAACAAAACCCTTCCATTTTAGGTTTTTCTAGGCGCTTAAATCAAAGATAAATCCCACATTAAAGCTGTTTTGTTTATTAGGCAGCTGGCAAGCTGAATAATAATTTAGTCAGAATTAAAGCATGACTATATTAGACAGTCTGGCAGCTAAACCATAATAATTCTTTAGACAGAACAGCTGCGTAGAAATATATTTAAAAAACAAATGACAGTGGAGATTATTTTTAATAACAAATGCTGCAAATTAATACCACTGATGTTTATTAAGCAGAAAGTGCTTCAGGTTTAGACAATACCTCTGAAAATTAGGGTTTCTTGCAAAATTATCCGTTTCAAATTGTATATTACAGAAATAAAAGCAGCACAATATATTGCAAATGTAACATTTTTGCTATTCTTCTCTTCAAACTAAGTCAAATACTGCTTTAACTTACCAAAACACAAAAGGTTGTACTTAAAGATAGATGTCCATACTGTTGCTATCCTTTATTCTGTTGATTTTCTTTCGTTTCTACACCAGGGATGGACGATTTCATATCAGCTGATATTGATAATTATTGATTATTTTTGTTTTAAATAACTGAAACACTGTCAAACTGCTCACGTTACCCTCCCTGTGTTTTTCCACAGTTTTTACTCCAACAGTGTTCTCTATTTTTAAGCAGTTATGAGGCGGAATGTTACTCGGATGGTTGTTGCTACGGTTACCGAAGAGCGAGTGAGTTGCTAGGTAACCAAAGAGTGAGTTAGTTACTTGAAGCCACCAAGTTCAGCAAATATTCTAAATATTCCACATATTGAATATTTTATTTGTACTGTTTTTGTATCATGTTTCTATCGTGATTTATATTGTTATTGATTTACTGTTCAGTTCTATTCTATACTAATAATTACTGTTTATGCTGTATTGTTATTCTCCATGAAGCCATTTGTTCTCCAAAAAACATCTAAAACATTCATAATACATGTTTTTCTTCACTGGAAGTAAACTATGTATTGTTTTTGTTTTAATTTATTTCCTTTTTATTTGCAAAAAACACAAAATCAACCTTTTTTTACAAACTTTGTTTTGAACAAATGAATTGTATTTGTGTTCTTATGAATAAATCTAATCTTGTGCAGCCTGTTCTTCCTTCTGAGTGTTTAATTTAAGATTTTTAACTGTGAATCTTGCAAAAATCAGAATAAATTTGCTATAGAGAGGTCGTTGTTATACTTTACATCAAATACAAAGATATTTTTTAGCATAATTTTCTGCTTTTATGTCATGGAAATAAAAAGCTGAACCAGGTTTGTACATTTCAAACCGCTTTGAGAGGTTGAATCTAAGCTAACTTAATAAATGTGTGTTTCAATTCAAAGACACGTCATGTTCATGTGCCGGTCATGAAGGATTTCAACTTTGAACATAAACAACTCAGAGGCTTTAATTGCTGATAAGCTGTGTTTACACTGTCAACGCAGGGGCTGAGAAATTCACGTTTCCTGGTAACCAGCGACTCGATGGTCTCAGAAGAAAAAAAAAGAAAGAAAGAGAAACAAAACAACTAACTGGAGAGAAACCAAATGAAATCAGCTGCAGCTGTCCAGGGTTCACCCGCCTGACAGGAAGCCTAATTTGTGCTAATCAATTTACCCCGCCGACAAATCCAGTTTGTAAACAGATAAAGATCGGTGCGAGTCGGCCCGTTTCTGAATCTTTCTTCTGTCACATCATGTTTGAGTGTGGAGAAACAAAAGTGCCGCAATCCATTAAATAAAGTCATCATTAAATAATTGTAAAAAATAAATGCATTCTAATGCATTCAATCCAGTTTCTTACAGACAAATAAGTCAATAAAAACGAATTAACAAATAAATATTTTGAATAATAAGCATTCAAAAATGTTAAATAAATTCCTGAATTTAATTTGAACTGATCAGTAGATCAGTAGTTCACAAAGTTGGGGTCACGAATATGTTAGTCTGGGGTCAGAAATGAACCTAAATTAGTGCCAAAAGTGATGATGAGAAAGCATATGAATTTTAGAAATGTAATACATACAAAAAATTTATTTAACAGTAAATAAAACCAACATGTTGGCCAACATATTGTCTGTTGATGCTAATTGTCTCATCATCGTACCAATTATTTGTAGAATTGTTGAACATCTGGCCATCCATACATCCTGGATAACTACACAATAGCGCCACCATATTCTGAGTTGAAGCGGCATTATGAAACTTTAGGATTATAACAGTACTCCCTAATTAATCAGTTTAGGTAAAAATGTATTGATTTACCTATTTGCAGGACTGTGGCATTGCTGGCCTTCCGTACTACCAGGGCAAATGAACAATACAACCACAATAGATCTAAAGTTTACAGTGTAATATCACACTGAAGGACTATAAAAGTGCCCTCAATTTTAAATAATTAATGGCAATTTAGGTAATCATTTATTCATCTACAGAATTGTGGCACACCTGCCTTTTCGAATGCCCAGGACAACAACACAATAAAACCATCATAAATCTGAAGTTTATGGCAATGAAGTACTCTCCAATTCTGAATAATTATTGACATTTTTGGTAAACATTTACTGATTTATTTATTTACAGAATTGCTGCACAAATCGGGGGCTTTATGCTGCATTATGAAACTGAAGGACTACAGCAAGTCGCTGAGACTTTATTTAAACTATTTTATGAAAAAGCTCATTTTCATTCATCCATTAACAATTAAACTTGCTGCAAGATTTCACATATTTAAAAATGTAGAAAAAAATTTTTTTGATTCATATTTTTGCAACTAACTGACTTAAAAATATTCAAAGTATTGCAGTATTGTGTAAAATCTTTTAGAAAGCTGCCAAAACGTGGCAAATTTTTATTTACTTTCCTGCAATGATCACCGCTGAGTTAAACCCGTTTCAGTTTGTTAGCTGAATCATTGCGCTAAGAACAAACAGAAAGTCATGTTTAGGCGCCGGCCATTTAAATCCCGTTTCTCCTCCTCCTTTCTCTGATGTGTTTACATGCTCTGACATTTCATGTCTTACAGCCTTCACTGTGTTTACTCGCAAACATCTATTATCCTCAGCGCGACGGCAGAGAGGAGAGAGAAAAGACCAGATTTGAAATGCAGAGCGGTTTGTTTTCCTTCATATCCGGCGCAGAAATTGTTCCAGATCAGGAACGGTTAGCGCGAGGTGTTGCTGTATTGAAGATCTGATTTCATGAGCAGGCGGTGACGTCGCAGCACACGTCCAGTTTTAGATGCTTAAATTAGATGTTTATATTTAAAAATTGAGTGAATTATCAGCTTCCTGAGGGATTGGCTTTCTGCCCTATGTCTGCTGCACATCACTCATTAACAAGCACATCTGGATGCTGGGATATAATTATTTTCCTCCATTTTATTCCCAGACAGCAGAGGAAACAGAAGTCGAACCATTATGTAACCCTTCACTTTCACCACTTTTTGTCATATTAAAATCACACATTTTTATGTATTTAATTTGATTTTTATGTGATGGAGCAAGAAGAAGCATTGCATAATTATAACAAGGGAGAAAATACTTTTTAAAACTTTGACAAATAATCACACACTTCCAGTAATCTGCTGAGGTGCTAACAGCAAAGCTAACTTTTCACTTAGCGCCCTGGCTAACATTCAAAATGCTAGCACACTTAGCTTCCTCTGAATTAATGTTACAGATGAAATCTAAAGAGTTAATTCACTTGGCTATTCAATAAAGTTTGACATCTGTGTTGAAGTTTTGGTTATCTACTGTAAAAAATCTTCAGTTGTATTCATGCTCTTATTTTGGAGAGAAGGAAAACTGTTTACGCAGCAGTTCTGTTTCCTCTACTTATATTCTGTCTTTTTTCCCCAAATAACTTCATTTCAAACAAGAAACATATAGAACAAAAAAAGACAGGATTTGAATGTGATAACTTACAAACTCTAAGGATGTTATAAAACATGTAAATTATAATGTAGAAATTAATTGATTCCCAAGGGTTACAGTCTTCAAAGGCAGACATAACTGGAAATGAAGATAGCGGTTTAGCATTAGCTTAAACTAAGCAACATGTTGGTATAGCATGCTATGCCATGCTATACCATGCTATAGCAACCATGTAACCGCTTCTTTAGTCTAAAGAAGCGGTTACATGTTTTACAGTCATCTGAAGTGATCTCGGTGGTTTGAAGGCAGCCAACATTGTGCAATATTTAGCACAAGTTTCTGCTAAATATCGTGTTGATATATCACTTTAGCATTAGCTTCTGCTAGATACCATGTTGGTATAGCATTTAGCATTAGCTGCTGCTATATACTGTGTTAATATAGCACTTTAGCATTAGCTTCCAAATATGTTGGTATAGCACTTTAGCAAATAGCTTGTTGGTACAGCGTAGAGGTATCAAGATGGTTGAATTTTGAGCTTCAGCGTTAGCATCTGCTAAATACTGTGTCAAAAAAGTGTGTTATCACAGCTAATTTTTAGGTTTAGTGTTTTAGGGTTAGCGCAGCTAATTTTTTCTTTAGCGGTTCCCATCACTGCAATAATGTCACAAACGTTTTTCTAAATCTTTTCTGACAGATTCTGGTGGCTCAACCTCAATCTGATCACAGTAATGAACGACACGGCTAATCAAAATAAAAACCCTGCATGACCCGCTCTGTTCCCATGACTCGGCTTGTCTATTCGAGGCCATTACTGTGAGCTATAAGCTCCACAGCAATCAGCCCTCAGCTTCATTAACAGAGAGGTGATCAATCAGCGGCGTAACGAGGGCCGCCTGTCACTCCGGTCACTCTGACCGCGTCCCACAAACAAATGTTACTAATCACTCCGACTGACAGCATCAGTTTCCTGGAACTGATCACAAGCAGAAAAATAATCATCAACGATTTCCTTGAGTTTTTGTAAACATTTTCCCTCAAAACATAATTAATACTTAATAATGTTGTACAAATAGTAAGGAGAAATTAGCACTTTGTCTTGGGTCTTGGGCCCATTGGTCACTTGTGGCCCCTGGAATAATTTTGTGTGGCCCCCAACTGCAGTTTAAAAATGGTACAAATTTGACCTTCAGATAAAGGGATGTTTTTTTTTATTTATTGAAAAATTAAACAATCTTAACTGGAAAATGTTTGCTTTCAGTGTATCGTTGGGTCACTGTGGAGCTCATTTAAGGTCATAAAGTTAATTCAAATTTTTTTAAATTTATTTTTATAAAAAAACAAATTGTAACAAAAAATAATTTTGAAGCTGAAGAATTATTCTGAAACACAAAATAAACTGAAAGCAAAAGATTTTAAAAGTTAAACTAAAAAAGACAAAAATGACTCAGTTTCAGATTTTTTTTTCTTTTGAACAAACTGCCAGGCTTTACTTACACCCCCACCAGGCTTACCATTATTTGTTTATTTATTTTAGGGGTTATTCTATGTCTGCCTGTTTGGTGTTTATTTATTGTTAATAATGTCTTCCAGTTTTCAAATTTCCTGTCAACTTTAAATATTTTTTCACTCAAATACTGAGCTTAGCAAGTTTTCTTGGGAAAATCCTTGAACTGGATAATTCAGGTGAGTTATTTTCATACTCCACATCAACACCAAATACACACCAGAGCGGCAAAACATTACGACCACCTTTAAGTGAACTAAAAAATTTATTTTTTCCAGTTTTTCATAAAGAGTGGATTTAAAACCAACATTTTTCATGCACTATTTTGTGCTGATTTATCCAAAAAAGTACACTGCAGTTTGTCGTTTTAGTGTGATAAACATTCAGAGATTTCTAAACCGCTGTAAGTCATGGCAGTTTACTCAATGAGAGACATTTTTATAGGAGTGTCATGTAAACATGTTTGTATGAACTGGTGCCAATCCTGTATGAACTGGTGCCAATCCTGGGCGCTCACAGCTGCCTGCGGCTCAGATCCAGCTGAACCCGTGACAGCCCAACGCGCTCCAGAGTCATTTCAACGGAGCGCAGGTGTGAGTTCGACTCATTCCTCCAGCTAAAGACACAACTGCTTCACTAGAGCGGCAGCAAAAGGGAAAGCAAACAGACACGGAGAACAAGGAAGGAAAGGCGGCGTTTGTCAAAATGTCGTGAAAAAATATTAGACGAAACTCCATGTTTGCAGCTTGTTTGGGAAAATATTAGAGTTCAACCAAATGCAGAAGGAAGATTTCGGCAAATAAATCTAATAAAAATCATAAACAAATAAAGATTAGAAGGATTCTCTTTGTACAGCTGGCATTAAAAATAAAAATAATCAATGGAGAACTGTATTAATCAACGTCACTAGAAATTCCAGATTACTTTTTTCAGATCCCAATTTACCTTTAAGATCCCGATTTAACTTTATGAGATCCCAATTTACTGTCATGAAATCCCAATTTACTTCTGTAAGATCCCAATGTACTTTAATGAAATCCCAAATTTACTTTCACAAGATCCCAATTGAACAAAATCCACTGGCAGATTACTTCACTAATAACATGTGAAAATATCTTAGTTTTGTCTTATTTTAAGTGTACTAAAATATTTGTACAAGAAACTAGTCCAAAAATACTTGGTAAAAGCACTTTAAACATCTTTACAATAAAAACTTTGAACAAAATTTGAAAAACAACATTGGTTCTACCTACAAATTGTATACAGATTTTAGAAATTAAGTCCAAAAGCAGAAACGTCTTTCTTTTCTCTTTTTTCCTTATCTTTACTTTGCTGCTCTGCTTAGTGAAAAATGTAAAATAAAGCCAAAGTTTAAACTTCAAAAGTTTTCAAACTGACCTGGAGAACATTGTGTCTGTAAATCGGCGCTGACCCAGGTTGTGTGTTTAAGAAATGTCGCTACTCTGACATCACAGCTGAGCAGAAATCAGGAGGCAATTAGCCACAAATTAGCCTGAGGAGAATGAGGTGGAAATGTTAATCACACAAATCCTAAAACAGGAAGAGGAGAGAGAGAAACAGCAGCAGGGTAATCCTTTTTTATTTAAATGAATCTGGAAATGAAACACAAAATGGTCTATTTTTTTTTTTGTTTTAAAGATTTAGACAAAATCTTGCAGTGTGTAGCTTTAATAAAAATATATTTTTTTATATATTTAGTGAAACTGTCACTCTGTCGTGTGTGAAGCAATCAAACTCTTCTGGCTTCTCCGAGTGCCAACTACAAACAACCAATAAGAGAGAGCCAGGAGGCGGGTCTTAGCGCTGTCAATCATGCCTGTGTATGCTAAGACTAGTTAGCATGATAACAGTAAGTTGCTTCTCTGCCTTTAGCACATTTATCAGCGCGTTCACAGGGTTGATTGACAGCGCTAAGCCCGCTTCCTGGCTCTGATTGGTTGTTTTTGGTGAATTTCTTCAGACAGCAATAGCAGCTCAGGGAGAAGGTGGAGGAAATTGATCTCATCACAGATTATTTGTCTCATATTAGTCTGTAAAATAATATAAATTGATTAAAGTTAAATAGTGCAGCTTTAAGTTCTACTATGTTTTACTACATTCCATCCATTCTTTGCAAATTGCCCCTGGTAGTTTGTTTGTGGAGAGGAAAAAAGAAAAAAGCAGCAACTGAACTAATAATTAGTCCAGCAGCAGCTGAGCCAAATGAATGTTAGTGTAATTTAGGAGGAAGTGGACACGCTCCAGAGTCAGCGGTGCGAGCCGGGATGGAAGAGGCGAGAGACTCGGCGCCCCATCGGCGCCCCATCGCCATGGAAACAGGAAGACGGCAAGACAATGGCTGGACTGGGTTCGTGCGGGGAGTACGAGTTGGAAACGTGGGAGAGAGGGAGCCAAGCGGGAGAGGAGGGGGCCTGTGTTTGTTTTGTTAATTTAACTCTGCGCCCCGACGGACACGGCTAATAATGAAGATATTAAAACTGAATGATGCTCTCAGGCTCTACTGACATTCAGGCAATATTGCTCTAAAAATCTGATCATAAAAATGAATAGATTCTGCAAAAGTATGAGGATAATTATATGCCAGCAGGCCAATCCTGCTGCTGAAAATGTTGATTAAACATGACTAAAGAAACAATCAGAACATATTTACTTTGTAAATGTGAGAATAATTTCAGAAAGCCAGAACATCGTCATGATGACAACTGACGATCATTAAGAAAACAAACTGAGCGTTATGTAAATGTCAACACTATGAGAGGATTTTCAGCCATTTCTACTTTTATTTAAATGTAACCTGGAGTACAGAGTAAGGTGACAAAATGCACCTTAGGACTTTTCAAACACCCAACGTGACGCTAAAATCTAAATGCTAAAAAGCACCTAAGGGTGATCATCACAGAAAGCACAAAACAAGAGTAAAAGTCAAGAAACACAAATGTTAAAAAGAAAAAAAAGAAACTTTAAAGATGTTTTCTGATTGGCACAAACAAAAGTTTGCTGAAAAAAACAACATAATAAATAATTAAGCAGGCGTAAAACTCAAGCTAAGCACAAATTTTGTTGATTATAGGTGGAAAATCAGCGTTTCAACTAGATACAAAATCATTCCTGAATGCTGATAAAATCTTGAACTGACGTTAGCTTAAAAAACTGTGTATATGAAATTAGAATAAAATACTTGAAAGAGTGCTAATTAGCACAAAGAGCAACGTTTTAGTTAATCACGCAGGGAATATCTGCACAATTAAAATTAACTAGAAAAATTGCTGTGACGATCTGCAGAATGATTGCTGCAGAATATGCAAGAAAGAGCTAAAGATATAGCATAATTCAGCAGAAGAAGCAGAAAATGTTGATTTATGAATTGCTAAAATTTATTAAAATTTGCAGATGACTTTTGTAGACAATAAAACCAGTAAAAGCAAAAGGCATCTGGAGAAAGGAAGACAATAAAAATGCTGAAACACAGAAATAAACAGAGCACAAGAGAGAAACACATTGAAGAAATAGGAGAAGGTGTGACATGTTTGCTCTAGCAGAGTTTTGCAGAAAACCATAAGATCTGTAGCAATGATAGTCATAGTTCTTTAACGTAGACATATGTGGCTACGTTTTGATGCATAAATTATTTCTGCACAGTAAAATATGTACGAACAGCATAATTTTGTTTGTTAAAAAGTATGAACAATTACAATCGCGGAAAAACGACTGAGATATCAAAAAGTCGAGACATTTGAAGATTTAAGTTTAAAGTAAATTTAGTTTCTATGTTGAAGTAGGCAGAAGAAGTAAGCTGTGAAAAAGCAGAAGATTTTAGCAGAATTTTGTAGACCGCGAAACATAAACAGGATCTTACTAAGTGAGAATGCAGTAATGCGTTGTGACTGCATTTGTTTATGTGTAACAGTCTTCAGTCTTAAATGTTATGGTTATGTCAGCGTGCAGCCGTGTTAGTGTGAGCAGATATGACAGATAGAGAAAAGACAAAGAGTCCTTTTGTCCATAGCAGAGTGTTCCTTATGAATTTCTTGTAACATTTTTGGTCCATAAAGTTACAAGATTCATAGTTTCTTTTAAAAAGGACAGAGGTTTGTGAAGTCAAGTTCCTACCTGTGAGACACAGAGTGAACTTAGTTTGTCCTTCCTATCAAGTAGTTTTTAATAACCGACTCCAAACTAAGCATCTGATGTTTTAAGTTTTAGTCAATAGAAATTAATCACAAGCACCTGATAAAATTTACATTTGTTGCTAAAATATTATTCAAGTTTACAATGTAGGATAAAACTGCTACCTTTCACATACTTACAGTTAAACTGATGAAAATGTTTGGACTGAAACTCACTGACTGAGCAGCCAGAAATAAAAACTGTTAGACGTACAGAGAGCCTGGAGAATCGTGCATCAGATGTCAGGGCCGCCTAGCTAGCCTGGCATAGATCAGTGTCTGTCCTGTGATTGGACGGACACTGCTAGACTTCCTGTCTAGCAGGAAGTTGTGAACAGAGTTTAAAGCTCCTGCAGGACCGAAGACATTCACAGGAAGCTGGACCAGCAATGGCTCTGCTGAAGGTTCTGCTGCTGCTGCTGGGGCTGGGTGAGTCGGACACACTGGACACACTTCCACTGGCTGTAAATGCTATGAATTATGTTGACCTGTGTTTTATTTTATTTTATTTTATAAAGTTGTCATGTTGATTCATTATTTGCTAAAAACAGAAATGTTCTTCTCCAGGTGTTGCGGTGAGCTCAGTGTCTCTGCAGAAGAGAATCATTGGAGGTCAGAACTGTAGAGACGATGAGCGACACTATCATGTGAAGGTCTTTGCAACTGATCAAACAACAGCAAAATTATGTGGAGGATCTCTGATCAGTGATCAGTGGGTTCTGACAGCAGCTCACTGCTGGAAGTCAGATCCAGGATGGTGAGTCAGGAAAACTAAAAAATCACCAATAACTGATGGTTTCTTTAATAATTGTGTTTTGTTTTTTTTTGTCTAGGGCTATTGAGGCACAGGTAGGAGTTCACCCTAAAACTGCTCTAAAGCTGATTTATAGAATCACTCAACGTGAGATTTATATAGACAGTAACGGCCGTGAACATGACATCATGCTCCTGAAGCTGCCAGTAAAGATCACAGCGATCCGACCAATCAGACTACCTGACTGTCCAGATACCCTCCTACTGTAAGTTTTATCTTCTCAAATTTCAGAACTTGGTTCTTGATCTGCCACATGAGGCAAAGTTCATCCAGGAAAATGTTTGAGCTCTGGTCTACCAGAGTTAGTTGTTTTTCTTAATGTGACTTATTTTTAGGCCAGAGCAGCGAAGCCCTATTGTAATTGCATGATTTCTTCTTCTTATTATTATTTTTTTATTATTATTTTTCTGTCACTTCTTGGGGGCTTTGATCAAAAACTCACCAAACTTCACCCTAAATTGGCGTGGCCGTGGCGTTGCAGGGAAGTGACAAGTCACGCCGCTGCCATACGTTTGGCTCTAAACTCCACGTTTCGACCGAGCTGCACCAAACTCACTGAGATCGATCCGTGTCCAACCCCTGACAGGACTGCAGACCAATATTTGGTGGGCGTGGTCTAATTCCTCCACAGCGCCCCCTAGAATATTTTTTAAAAATCTGCCCCCAGCCATAACCCAGAATTATGAAACTTGGTACACATGTATCTTGTCAGAACCTACAAAAAAGTCTCTTGGAGCCATGGTCCAAACCCAACAGGAAGTCGGCCATTTTGAATAATAGCCGCCATCTTGTCTTTTTTATTGATGTTGTATCTGAGTGAACTCGTCCTACAGCTTTCAAGATCCAGGCTTCAAACTCAGTCAGCACAGTCTTGAGGCACTGAAGGTCAAAAGTTAAAGGAATTTTCGTACGTCAAAGCATGTGGGCGTGGTCAAGCCTCAAATCTGGCCATTCGCCATGAAACATCAAGGTAGAATAACTTCTCCACATAAAGTCCCAGCTGCATCAAACTTCATTTTTATCATCACAGATCAGAGCTCATCACATTCACATGGTCAATTGACATCACTTTAGCCCCGCCCCCTTCCAACAGGAAGTCACCTGTCTTTCTACTATTTTTCTTCCGTTTACTCTGTGGTTCATGCAGATTTCAACCTGTGTTTAATGAAATAAAACATGATGATAAATCCTTCTTTCAATGCTTCCTGCTGGTGGGAGCATGTGGGCGTGGCTGAGTGGCGAATTCTAATCCCTCGCAGTTTGCATATGGTTGTCTCTAAATCAGTGTTTCTCAAACTTTTTCATCCTGAGGACCATTTAACAAGCTGTCATGAACCACTTAGCCTGAAATTGCCCCCGCATGTATTTTTCTTCATTCATTCCAATGAGAAGAGTGGTGGTGTTTGGTAAATGTGACTGGCCATGACACAGAGGTCTACTTGAGCATTTTGAGTTATTTACAGAATTAAATGAAAATAAAAATAGCTGTTTACTTGAAAGCGGAGCATCATTCATTACCAAGCAAAGAGCAGTTCTGACTAACTGGAACGATTCCTACCACTAACCGTTCAAAGGAATCCAGTCGCTAGTGGATTCCTCAGCAGAAGCTATAATTTAGCTTCCCCCGATCATATAAGCAGTCCTGGAGTTGTTTTCTTTCCACTAGAGGGAGCCCTCGCACCACAAATGGTCCAGCGACCACAGTTTGAAAAACACTTATCTGTAAGCATCATTGCATTTGTAGTAAACTTGTTAGGATTGACCTTTGTAAACCTCTAAAGAGCCCAAAACATTGAAGTTGCAATTCAACTCCGCTGCAGCTCCTGGCTTATTCCAACAGCTATGTATCCTTAGCACATCAGGCGACGTGCACCAGATTTTTTGTGCTCTGGAAAGGAGCGCTGCCGAACCCATCAATGTGTATTGCCTAGTAGACGGGTGTGGGAACTGCGTGAGAGGGCCAGCAATGTAGAGTGGGTGGCGTTGCTGGAGCGGCCGCCACAAGGCTGGAGTCACGCATAGCTGCGAGGACCTCCGACGCCGCTTGCGGCTTTAATTAGTTTTGTTTTTCTTGTGTTTCAGTGGCACCAAGGTTCAGATTGCAGGTTTTGGAGCAACACAAGTTGGATTTTTTAACAAAAGAGGTGAGATGAATGTTCATGTTTCTCATTGTTTTTCTTATTTCCTCAAAATGACTCAGATATTCAAATCAGTTTTTAGACTCTCTGCTGAAGCTGAACTTAGTAGCTTGTTCAAGTTTTGATCATCAAAAACTCTGAGATAAACTGCTTAAAGCTGAAATAGGAAATTCTGAGAAAACTGTGAATTTAGCCTGAAAATTTGAACCAGCAACATTCCAGGTCCCTCCCATGTAAAGTGAACTGGGTGTACATGAGCACTGATTGACAGCGCTAAGACCCTCCTCTTGGCTCTGATTGGTTCTTTTTGACCTGGAGTGGTGCATTTCTACAGATAGCTTTAAAAAAGGGGGGGGGGGGCGATCAGGCTTTTCATAGATTATCTGTCTCATATTAACCATGAGGACATAGTGAGTTTTGATAAAAATGTAAAAATACATTTTATACAAGTAACATACTGCACTTTAATAACCAGATAACAAGGTGATAACCTGAGCAAAATGTGTCAACACTTAAACAGACCTTATATGTTTACGCTGTTTTTCCTCTACAGTCAAATATTTTCCAGGTGATCTTCAGTGTGCAGAGCTTAAGATTGATAAACATGAAAAGTTGGAAAAGACACTGGTAAAAGAAAAGCACTATAAGCGCACATACCAGAAGTGGTACAGTGTGAGAAGCTCTAAGAAGGACCCATCTCAAGTATGTCAGTCTTTCAACAATTTCTGCACAAAATTTAGACATTGTTTCTATTTTACTGGATAAATCTCAGCAGCAAAACAACTAAAAGCTTGGTGTTTGTGACAGGGCGACTCTGGTGGAGGATTTGTGTTCAACAACAGGCTGTATGGCGTAATGGCCTTCACTGGAGATCCAGAGTATGCATTCAATGAACCAAGTGGTTTCACGGATGTCTGTGCCTACAAGCAGTGGATAGATGACACAATTAATTAACCAAAAACCCTGCTATGTGTCTTAATTGTGACTAAATGTTCACAGCATCATAAAATTACAAAGTTCAAGTTAATCTTTAAATTTCAGTTTTCAGTTGATTCATTTTCTGATTTAAAGCTGAATTATTTGGGGATTTAAGTTATTGTGTACAAGTTATTCAGTGATCATATCTTATTTCTCAATAAGTAAAGCTGCTGTTTGCAATAATCAGTAATAATATCCACTGTCACATGACTAGAAAATAAATGGCTGTAATCTGATCAGATTGTCTCTCTTGTGCTTATTTCTGGTTGTTAGTGAAGAAAATAAGGCTGAGCCTGAAGTGACCGAATTCCGATTTCTTGGCAAATTGGATTTTTTTTTGCCGGGGCCGTTCACACAGCCAATAAATGTGACCTGTATGCGTTCTGCAGTCTGAACGGGCAAGCGACCTGAAAGTGTCCCGCATGCGCAGTAGAGGGCGCAATAGCCTCAGCGTTCTCAGTGTTCTGCCGCCCGCCATAAAAAGAAGAAGTGCTCAGTGTTTGTCGAAGTAAACATGGATGCTAACGGTGGAGCGTAGCTTACACATTTGAAGTGGTTGTCCAACCGGAACCAGCATCTTAACAACTTAATCCTCATCATTGTCCGCCATGGTTGCTGTTATTCTTCCTGCTTGCGCGTATCAGGACGCAGAATAATGAGATTTGTCGAATATCTGTGACGTTCAATTCGGATGAATGCAACCTTGAATCGTATATGTATTTAAAAAGAATCCGACTTGTACTGTTCAGACTGTCAAAAAGATCGGATACAGGTCACATTACGTCAAAAAAAATCTAAATTGGGTCACTTTAGGCTGCAGTGGGAACGCAGCCTAACAGATTTTACAGTTATAAAAAGCTACTTTTTAAAAAAAGTAGCAAGACCTGTAGCAATGATAGTCAGAGTTCCTTAACGTAGACATACATGGCTATGTTTTGATGCATAAAGTATTTCCGTACTGTTAAATATGTATAAATAGCATCATTATATTTTTTTGCCAGCATGAAAAGTTCAATGAACATCAGTGCACTCAACAACTGACAACAGTTAGAGAATTCCACCATAGGATTAGATTGTAAACCTGAAAACGGTCAAAAATCTGCATAAAATTTAAATTCCAATCGTGGAAAAACCGTAAGTGACATCAAAAAGCCGAGACATTTGAATGAGACATTTGAAAGTCTGGTGACTTATTTCGAAATTGAATGCAGCTTCTATAGAAGCAGTAAGCTGTGAAAAAGCAGAAGATTCCACAGAATTTTGTGAAATTTTGTAGAATTTCAATGTTATTTATTACTTCTGCCTATTTTAATGTGTAAACTCCATTTAACTTTTAAACAAATCACAAGACTTTTAACTACCTTCAATTGTCTCGGCGTTTTGATATCTCTTACGGTTTTTCCACATTTGCGATTTAAGTTTTGTGCAAGGTTTTGACCGTTTTCAGGTTTACAATGTAATCCTATGGTGGATTTCACTAACTGTTGCTATAGTTCTCACTCTAGTCACTGACTTTTATAGAACTTTTCATGCTTGCAAACAAATACAATGATGCTATTTATACATATTTAACTGTACAGAAATAATTTATGCATCAAAACGTAGCCACATATGTCTACGTTAAGGAACTATGGCTATCATTGCTACAGATTTTACAGTTTTCTGTCAAACTCTTCTGCAGCACAGACATGTCACACCTTCTCCTATTTCTTCAATGTGTTTCTCTTCTGCTCTGTTTATATCTGTGTGAGCATTCTTATTGTCTTCTTTTCTTTAGATATATCAAATATCAAGATGTCCTTCTTTTCAAACATTTTACTACAGAACGTTTTCAAATGTTTCAGGTTTTATACAAATTTCTGCTTCTGCTGAATTATGCTATATCTTTTGCTAAATTTGACTATTTAGCAAAAATATTTTTTACAATATATGACTATAACTTTCTTCTGCTTTTCCCCCCAACTTCTTATGCTTTATTTTGCATATTCTGCAGCAATCATTCTGCAGATTTGCAATTTCACGGCTGTTTCGCTACAAACAGAAACTTTTCTAGTTACAATTTTACTTCAGTTACTTTTTGATGAGAAAAAGTTCTGCTCATCACCAAAGAAATGAGAGCATGTTGGCCTCAAACTGTTTTTTAAGGGAGCATTTCTAAATAAAAAAAGCAACACAAAATATTAGGTGTATTTTTAATGAGACATTGATTTCCAATATTTTGTCAGCTGCTGTTTGTCCTTCCTATCTAATAGTTTTAAATAACCGACTCTAAACTAAGCACCTGATGTTCTTTTTTAAGTTTTAGTCAATAGAAATTAATCACAAGTACTTGATCAAATTGACATTTACATTTATTGTCAAAATATTATTAAAGTTTACAATGTATGATAAAACTGTTGCCTTTTTCATTTACAGTTAAAGTGATGCATTAAATTCAGCCTGGGATTTTCTTTTTCTCTGAAGTTAACTAGAGCTAAACATGATCGTTTTCCTTACTCCTCTGCCTTCGCATTGATGCAACACCAGGAGATATTAATACAAACTCAGCCGAAGGATCAATGCCATTTTTTCTGGTGTTTCCTTGTTTTATCTTTACTCAGTAATGGAAATGATTACAAATGTAACTCAGTAACTTTATGCAAAACAAATTCAAGTAAAATTAAAAGTTAAGGTTTTGTAAACAACTTAAAGGGTAAATTAGGTAAACTATAATTACATCAATAAATGTAAATATAACTTATTGCTTTCCACCCAGTATGGCAGAACCAAAATAGATTTTTTTTCCACTTTGTGAAGATGCAGAGTAACATTCACCGTCCAGCGCCGGGTTCCTCTCGGCTCACCTTAGGAGTGACACCAAGTGACGCAAAGATTGTAGCTCAAGTTCAGCTTTATTTTCTCAGTCAGTTTTTGCTTTTGTGCGACTGTCGCCAGTCTTAAATGTTATGGTTATGTCAGCGTGCAGCCGTGTTGGTGTGAGCAGATAAAATAAATAGAGAAAAGACAAAGAGTCCTTTTGTCCATAGCAGAGTGCTCCTTATGAATTTCTTGTAACATTTTTGGTCCATAAAGTTACAAGATTCATAGTTTCTTTTAAAAAAGACATTTTAGTTCCATTAGTGTTTTTATTTTTCACAACAATCAGAGTTTTTATCTCTTTTTATATCGTATGTTTGAGGAGGAAGCTACACTAAGCTAGCAGGGAGTCTGAAAAACACTGGAATAACAGGAATGATGATGGCCTGTGGACTTAATAATGAACACGTTCTGAGATATTCCAGTAGTAAGAATAATTGTGAATTTCAATGGAAAACTTAATAAGTAAGGGAAAACAAATAGAAGAGTTGGAAAACAGCTATTGATACAATTTAGAAATGTTTCAAAATGACTGGACACATCTTATATGGGGGAGTTGTCGCAAAAATGTGGAAATGTTCAACATAGGAAATGATTGCAAGAATGTTACGGTTGTGTAGCTAAAGTTTGCTGTTGGTAATTACTTCAAGTGAACTTATTGCACTACACCTATGTTAAGGTATCCATGATTTGTTATGTTAAATTAGTCTGTATTCGTACATATGTATGGTAAACTTATTGTCAGTGAATCGGTTTTCAGAGAGTTAATAATAAATCATATATTTTATATAATTTGCTTGTACTGCTGGGGTTTGTAATCAAAAGAAAACAACAGTGGCTGGTGAAATGTCTGAGTAGCTGGTAAAAGAAATTTCTCTACCAGCCACTATGCCTGGTGGAGAACATTTTTAATTTCTACTACTGTGCAGCAGGTCAGGGACTAGCACAACATGGTCAAGATCATTTTAATATGAAATGCATAGAACTGTTGAATGAAAATGTAACCATTTGATCCACTGACGTTGCATTACCCTAACTAAGCCACTGATTTAATATCAGTATTATCAGTTCACGCAAAGCTCTGATGAAGAAAGTCCCGTTTTAAATGTAGATTTCTGGCCTGACTGAGAAATTTGACTAACTGACCTGAAATAGTCATATAAAATATGTCTTCTGTCTAACCTCTACAGGCTGTAGAAGTCTGAAACTATCACATAACTTTATCAAAGAACAAAGTCTACTAGAGTATTGGGATCTTATTGAGTTTTAGCAATAAATTCACCAAAAACCAGCTTCATGGAAATCTGGCAGTAGATGCTTCAGAGAAGGAGAGTCAGTCTTAGGTTTTGTCAAGTTGAGCTTATTGAATATTGTCATAATCCTTAAAGACATGTATTTAAGACACTGCCATGTTATATCCTTTTAATCGGCCAAATTTAAAGGAATCCTACAAATCCTCAGATAAAATTGCTCTGTACTTTGTCATGAAAACATTTGGACTGAAACTCACTGACTGAGCAGCCAGATATAAAAACTGTTAGACGTACAGAGAGCCTGAAGAATCGTGGATCAGATGTCAGGGCCGCCTAGCTAGCCTGGCATAGATCAGTGTCTGTCCTGTGATTGGACGGACACTGCTAGACTTCCTGTCTAGCAGGAAGTTGTGAACAGAGTTTAAAGCTCCTGCAGGACCGAAGACATTCACAGGAAGCTGGACCAGCAATGGCTCTGCTGAAGGTTCTGCTGCTGCTGCTGGGGCTGGGTGAGTCGGACACACTGGACACACTTCCACTGGCTGTAAATGCTATGAATTATGTTGACCTGTGTTTTATTTTATAAAGTTGTCATGTTGATTCATTATTTGCTAAAAACAGAAACTTTCTTCTCCAGGTGTTGCGGTGAGCTCAGTGTCTCTGCAGAAGAGAATCATTGGAGGTCAGAACTGTAGAGACGATGAGCGACACTATCATGTGAAGGTCTTTGCATTTAACAGAACAAAAGAAAAATTATGTGGAGGATCTCTGATCAGTGATCAGTGGGTTCTGACTGCAGCTCACTGCTGGAAGTCAGATCCAGGATGGTGAGTCAGGAAAACTAAAAAATCACCAATAACTGATTGATTCTTTATTAATTGTGTCTTTTTTGTCTAGGGCTATTGAGGCACAGGTAGGAGTTCATCCTAAAACTGCTCTAAAGCTGACTTATAGAATCACTCAACGTGAGATTTATATAGACAGTAACGGCCGTGAACATGACATCATGCTCCTGAAGCTGCCAGTAAAGATCACAGCGATCCGACCAATCAGACTACCTGACTGTCCAGATACTCTCCTACTGTAAGTTTTATCTTCTCAAATTTCAGAACTTGGTTCTTGATCTGCCACATGAGGCAAAGTTCATCCAGGAAAATGTTTGAGCTCTGGTCTACCAGAGTTAGTTGTTTTTCTTAATGTGACTTATTTTCAGTTTTGTTTTTCTTGTGTTTCAGTGGCACCAAGGTTCAGATTGCAGGTTTTGGAGCAACACAAGTTGGATTTTTTAACAAAAGAGGTGAGATGAATGTTCATGTTTCTCATTGTTTTTCTTATTTCCTCAAAATGACTCAGATATTCAAATCAGTTTTTAGACTCTCTGCTGAAGCTGAACTTAGTAGCTTGTTCAAGTTTTGATCATCAAAAACTCTGAGATAAACTGCTTAAAGCTGAAATAGGAAATTCTGAGAAAACTGTGAATTTAGCCTGAAAATTTGAACCAGCAACATTACAGGTCCCTCCCATGTAAAGTGAACTGGGCGTACATGAGCACTGATTGACAGCGCTAAGACCCTCCTCTTGGCTCTGATTGGTTCTTTTTGACCTGGAGTGGTGCATTTCTGCAGATAGCTAAAAAAAAGGAGGAGGTGGAGGAAGCCATTCTTCAGTTTTGATACAAATGTAAAAAATACATTTTATACAAGTAACATATCGCAGCTTAATAACCACAGATAACAAGGTGATAACCTGAGCAAAGTGTGTCAACAGACTTTACATGTTTACGCTGTTTTTCCTCTACAGTCAAAGATTCTCCAGATGGTCTTCAGTGTGCAGAGTTTAAGATAGTTACAAATGAAAAGTTGGAAAAGACAATGGCAAAACTTGAGTACTTTAAGCGCACATACCAGAAGTGGTACAGTGCGGGAAGCTCTAAGAAGGACCCATCTCAAGTATGTCAGTCTTTCAACAATTTCTGCACAAAATTTAGACATTGTTTCTATTTTACTGGATAAATCTCAGCAGCAAAACAACTAAAAGCTTGGTGTTTGTGACAGGGCGACTCTGGTGGAGGATTTGTGTTCAACAACAGGCTGTATGGCGTAATGGCCTTCACTGGAGATCCATGGTATGCGTTCAATGAACCAAGTGGTTTCACGGATGTCTGTGCCTACAAGCAGTGGATAGATGACACAATTAATTAACCAAAAACCCTGCTATGTGTCTTAATTGTGACTAAATGTTCACAGCATCATAAAATTACAAAGTTCAAGTTAATCTTTAAATTTCAGTTTTTTGTTGATTCATTTTCTGATTTACAGCTGAATTGTTTGGGGATTTAAGTTATTCAGTGATAATATCTTATTTCTCAATAAGTAAAGCAGCTGTTTGTAATAATCAGTAATAATATCCACTGTCACATGACTAGAAAATAACTTGTCAGATTGTCTCTAGAATCAATTTGGAATTGTGCTAAGCTTCAGAATCCTGCTAGCTTTAAGTGTATTTTAAATTAGCATATCATTGTTAGCATAGTCTAGTTTAGTAAGAAATTAGCACAAAGATTTTTTTGTTTATTGATGACAATGTGCAACAAACCTTCATAAACCATGGCATATCCTGAACTACTGCTAGCTTTAACATTACAGTTAGCATTATATGATTAGCTGCTTACATTTTTGGTGGACCATATTAGCCTTAGCAATAGTGACCGATCATATTTATTTTCACAAAATGATGCAATAAAAAATTTTTGTTGCTTCGAGTTTTAAAAAGCAATGTGCTTAAAGTAAAATTTGTCAACTTAAGCTTATGGTACATAAAAAATAAGAAATTTTCATTTAGTCATAGCTAAATTTTAAATTTAATGCTCTTTATTAAATTATTCTTTTAAACATAACTAGTTTTTTTGTTAAATGCAATAATTTTGAATGAATTATTTTGTGGTTATGTGACCTGCCACACCCAAGTTATCTCCATTTTAACATGGTTGGCCTAATAAAACAAAGGTGGTTAAAATCTCAACTTTATGGATGACAAAAATGAAAATAAAGACCAAAAGACAGACACTGATTCATATTCTGCTGTATAACGTTTGAGGCTTTTCGTTAGCTAGAAAACAATAACTTGGATGGGGATGACAATAAATGCTGATTCCTCATAGGAGCCATTCTGACAGCATGAACTGTGATTTTTATCAGGACTTGTAATCAAGTTGGGCCGATAAGATGCTCAGCAGAAACATTTCTGCAAGGCTACATCAAATTATGGCTACGTTTCTATATAAGGGAGCAGAGTCTGAGTATTGATTGAACCATGACTGCTGCTGACTTGCAGAATATTTATAAAACAATTATTTTGATAAAATATACATTTTAATAGTTGAATATTAGTATTTATTCTCCATTTGGTCCCAATCCCTCAGGTTCTTCTTAAATAGTTGCATGGTTCTTTTTATTTTTATATTTGTATTCATTTATATATTTTTTATTGAATTATTTTTTATTATTTTAAATGTTTATTATTTTTTATTTCATAAAGATGTAGTTTCTTGATTCTTTTTTTATTGTGTATTTTATGTTATTTTTCTATTTTTCGACTTACTTATAATTTTTTTTACTGTTATTCATTTTGACTTTAAATTGTTTTTAATTTTACTTTTTTTACTAAAAAAAGAAGTACCTGTTGGAATAATTTATTTATGCATTTATTTACATATTTGTTTTTATTCATTTTTATTTAAAAAGAAATAATCTCTTTATTGTTTTATTTCTATTGCATTTTATTTTTCTATTTTTGCATTTCTTTTTTAAATTTTCAATTTATATGTAATTGCAAAAAACAAGACATTTTTATTCCTTTTATTTTTTATTATTACATATTTAAATTTTGTATTTTTGTATTTACATTTTATATATATTTTTTTTAAAATTATTTTTAACATTTTTATATATTTTTTATTATTATTAAAAGTAGTAGCTTTTTGATTCTACATTTAGTGGCGACTCTAACTCCACAATTTTCCAAGGATTAAAAGTGTAAAATGGTGGATGGTCAAACAAGCCTGGCAACCCAACCACAGCTAATTAGCATTAGCATTTATCAGTAAATCTAGGGGGGTTTTTTGCATCAAAGCATCCTTCATCACCATCTTTACTGCGATATTTTGATCAAACTGAACAATCTACATCATCCGACTTTCATTTGTCACCATTTTGATCTTTTGATTCAGCTTTTAATAGACTATTAATCTCCCTGGTGAAACCTCTTTCGTGATGCCTGCCTTCCTTTACGAGCTTTTATTACAACCCTCTTTAAAGTGCCACAAACACAGCAGTAAATCTCCCTCTGTGGGCGCTAAAAGGCTCACTTACGATCTCGTGTAATATCTCTGAATATCTGCGGCTCGTTCTGGCAGAAACAGGCAGATGGGAGTGGAAATGAGAGGCAACAGGAGAAGATATCGATCAGAAGCCATGTGAGCTGTGGTCAGCCGAGTGCTGTGTGCTCCTCTGTCTTCCAGGGGAAGGGAGTGACATTTTAACAACCACTGATTGAACGGTAATGAACAGAAACAAAAACATTTACATGCTTTTAGAAGGGAGGCTCGTTGTATGACTGGTTTAGGTTTTAATTTGGACTTTTTTTAAAAAAGATTTCCATACGTAACACTTCAGAAAAGAGATAATTTATAACTGTTTAACAGTGGCAGACAATTCCGTTAATGTGCTAACATCTGAGCTAATTTTTCATTTAGCGCATTTCCTAACTTTGAAAACATTTAGCTATTTGCGTCCTCTAAATTATTTTTTCCAGATAAACTCTAAAGGGTTATTCTACTTGGCTTTTTTGTAAACTTTCAGTTGAATACAGTTCGACATCTGTGTAGAAGTTTAGCTTAACGACTGTTCAGAATCGTTAGTTAGCCGTTTATATTCATGATCTTATTTTGAAGGAGGTTAAAACTTAACATAGAAGTTCAGTTTTCTCTCATCGTGTAATCTCATAATCTCTCTATTTTTTTCCTCAACAATAAATTTATACAGAAACAAAATAAAACACACAAACAATAGAAAGTTAGCGCTTTAACATTAGCTAAATACTATGTTACTGCCTTAGCATTAGCATGATTATTATTAGTGCTTGGCATGCGCTAAATACCGTGTTGGTATACTGCTTTAGCATTACTTATGCTAAATACCATGTTTGCATAACATTTTAGAATTAGTTTAAGCTAAATACCATGTTGATATACTGCCCTGGCATTAGCATAACTAATGCTTATGATTAGGAATTTAGCATTAGCATCTGCTAAATACAACACTAGTATAATGCTTTAGCATAACTAACTAATCACAAAATATCATGTTGGTGTACCATGTTAGCATTAGCACAACTAAAGTTTACAATTAGTGTTTTAGCATTAGAATCTGCTAAATACTCTGCTTTAGCTTTAGCATGGCTAATGTTTATGATTAGTGAGCTTGGGTTAGCCAACTTACTTTTTAGTTAGTATTCTCCCCACCACCTTTAACCTCTTAGTCTAACCTCATGCATGTTCACAGTAGAAATATAACTAAAAATAAGAAGAAAATCTATATTTTTCTACATAACTACGAATCCTAACGCGCTCCAGATAACTGCAGATGTTTCTACAACTCCAAGATAGCTTTGAATGACGCTGAAAACAAATCTTCTGTTACCTGCTTGAAAACATGGAATCTTCAGCTGCTTTCCAGCAAATCTAAAAATAAAATGTTGGTAACTTAGCTGATCTCAGGAAGGTCATGCCTGGTGACATTTAAGCAGTTTTCTTTTTTTATTATTTATTTTTGCAGGAGCATGCAGATACGGACCGCTCGAAGCACCAAAATCCCTCTGTAACCTTTTCTTTCCTTCAAGGGAATTTTTGCAACAACGGTATGTAGAGCTGCTGGATTCATATGGTTCAGTAGTTCATTAAAAAAAGGAACTGGGTCACGGGCGAAGCTCGGTTCTAGTAGTTCACAACCTCAGGGCAAGACTTGGCTTAGAGATACTAAAGGAAACAGAAATAAGGTTTGTCTTTTTGTGTGGAGTCCACCTTTGCTAAGAGAAACCAAATAAAGGGGCTGAGGAAAAACTCAAGGGTGTCCAAAGTACAGCCCAGGGGCCATTTGTGGCCCGCAGAAGAATTTTGGGCGGTCCTCGATTACTACTCAGGATTAGTCTAAATTTGAAGTTTTCTCTGATGGCAGGCTGTTAAAAACAAAAATACAATTAAAATCTTAAAATAGAAAATTTAAGGTGGAACTCTTTCAATTTAATGCAATTTATTAATAATAGATACTAAAAACATCCAGAGTCTTAGAAAAAATAAAACAAAACTGAACAAAATCCTGTTCTTGTTACTGAAAAGATACACAAAAAATGTACTCAAGGAAAAGTAAAAAGTATCTATCCAAGAAATTATTTAAGTAAGAGTAAAGACATATTTGGTAAAAAAAAAAAAAAAAATCTACTCAAGTACTGAGTAACTGATCAAATTATCAATAATCTAATATTTAAAAATTACATCATCATACGGATCAAAATATAAAGTTTAGTGGAAATTTTGGTATTTTAAGAGCCAAAATTACAATAATTCATATAAGTAACAAAAAAATAACAAAATGAGGCAAAATATATTTTTTCCAAGTCAGTTTCTTTAAATAAAAACTGCAGGTGTGTCTCTGGTGAATTAAATGTGAAGTAAACTGGTTTTACCAGACATGTTTTTCCTGTCCAGTTTTCTACTATCTGAGATCCTACTGAGGCCTGAAACCTTTAAAAGAGTCGTGATGTTTTCGTGCTAAGATGGAAAAGGTCCGGAGGGAAGCAGGTGCGGTTCGCCATCCGAGGTTCCCAGGTGGGTTCTGGACCCGAAGCTGGAGTGAAAATGGGAACCAACCAGACATCAGACGGATGTTTTATCCTCTGAGGAGCCACAGACTGGAGATCCTGCTGCTTCAATCACCAAAACTACAGCACCTCTACGCCACACCTATTAAAAATCACATATTTTACTTTTATACTGAGTTATATTTAAGAGTATGTATTGGAACAACACTTACAGAGCCCTACCGGTGTATTTATATCACATTTTATTGGGATTTTATGGAATGAACCAACACAGCATGTGAAAAGGAAGGAAAATGTGACAAAAATCAACATCTGAAAAGTGTGGAGTGCATTTATATTTATGTTTCTAACTGATTTGAACCATTTATCAGCAGTTTGGGTTGGATGTTTACAGTTATTTTTCTTTAATGTTTGGTATTTTGATATTTTGTTTACATTTTGTTGTGTAAATATTCCCTGAAATTTTTTTTTCCTGACTTTCTTTCTTTGAAATTGGACTTTAATTGATAAAAAAAAAAACTTAGAAACAGATGAGTAAGAATTAAAACAAAACAAACACAATAGGTAAAAATATAAAATATTTGTTGGTGATCTTTAATGTTTGTCTCATTGGCAAAGTATTTCACTAATAAAACATTTTTTCTATATTATAAGTGAATTAATCTGCTAGTGAAACTAGCAATCTTTCATCAATATTCAATAATTATCGACTTAACACAAGCTGAAAAGTTACTCGTAAGTTAGTTTTGTCTTATTTTAACAGTATTAAGATATTTTCACTCAAAACTAAATAAAAGTACTTGGTAACATTTTGTGTTTTTGCAGTGAAGTCCCCCAAAGCACACAATTTGCACTGTAAAAACACAAAATCTTAAGTATTTCTGGTCTAATTTCTAATGCAAATATCTTAAAATAAGAAAAAATTTACTTACAAGTAACATTTCAGAAAGATATAGGAGCAATTTTTCAGTAAATAATTCTTGAACATTAATAAAGACTTGTAGTTCTGTGGCAAATTATTTCAATTTTAAGACATTTTTACCATAAGTGAAAAATCTTCCACAGAACCAGAACATTTTTATCAATATTCAATAATTATTTCAATAATAATCGCTCCTTTCTCTTATTGAAGAGAAAGGAGCTTATTTTCTCTTATACGTGAAATAAGACAGTTAGTTTTGTCTTATTTCACATATATGAAGACATTTGCACTCAAAACTAATCAAAAATGTGCACAAATTTCATGCCATTTGCATCGACAAATGCAAAAATAACATAAAAACAAATGTCAAGGGAGCCAGACTTTGATGTGAGACTTTTAATATTGCTGTAATATTACAGCGATTCGTTATCTGACAGCAGGAATAACAGCAGAAAAACGGCCGGCCTGAACTGAAACAGGAGCACAGATGAAAAAGCCCTCACTGACATAACTTCTTGATTTGGTTTGGATCTTTCCTAGAATCGACCTGAGAGAAATCGAACGAGGCCAAGACATCCGCAGTTAATGAATCGCTTCAATGTACCAGAAAGGCTTTCGTCTCTTAGACAAACGTACCTGAGGAACCCAGGGCCGGCCCAAGGCATACACGAGTTAAGCGACTGATTAGGGCCCTGACACAACCAAGTATGTCGGAGTGGTAGGACCATGCTAAGAGAATAAAAACAGAACATTATATGAGAATAAAGTCACAATATTATGAGAATACTCAGTTTTATGAGAATAAACTCAAAATTGTGATTATATTCCGATATTATTATGACTTTTTTCTAATATTTTGACTATTCTCATAGTATTTTGACTTTATTCTCGTAATATCATTATTTATCCTCGCAATTCTTTGTCTTCATTCTGATATTATGACTTTATTATCATAATATTTTGACTATTCTTGTAATATTATGACTTCATTTGGATATTTTTATTACTTTCTTCTTGTATTTGTTGGTTCTTTTGCACAGTATATTGAACAGGCATATGAATACTATAACATGGTTTTAATTACAAATTTTTGATCATTATTGAGTCGGTAAGTTATATATATTTAATTAAACTGAGATAAGGAGTAGGATTAAAAAAGTGTTCTTCCTGACACTTTTCAAACAGAAAAGTAATGGTAAACTAATTATTTTATTCTTGATTATGTATGCACATGTTTTGTCTCATCTTACTAGTTACTTGCATTTTTGTTCCAAAGAACTGTTTGAAATAAATAAATAAAATGATGATGTGTCTGTTGTTGATATGTTGATATGGGGGGAGGCTAAAAAATGCAAATCTGCTAAGGGCCCCAGAAATATTTCGGTTGGCCCTGGAGGAACCGGCCACGTCTGCCAGACAGCAGCACATTGTTTGTAATTATCTGTGGGCTGAGTCACGCGTGAAGAGGGAAACCTGCCAGTCTGCCAGCTGCAGCCTGCAGGAAATCACAAGCACCACGTTCAGCCACGCTTCGCTGCAGCCGAGAAGGCCACAAAGCTACGAGTCCGTGTGAGAAAAGCAGCCGCGACTCGGGATTATTTACGCCGGCGCTTCGTGTCCCTCCCCGCCCTCCGCACCCGGAGCTGCGGGCGCCCGTTCCTCAGAGGAAATCTGCGATTAATGTGAGAGATCGCCAACTTCAGTCACGATTTGTCTTCCAGAAGCTTCATGAGTCTGAGAATCTGGCCATTACAAGTCATCACGATAACCGGACTGAACAGAAAGACGGCTCGCTGGAAGACATTTTAGTCAGCGACGAATGGAGAAACTCCAGCTGGAACCGTTTCACACCAACTGAGTCACCTTTCTGAGTCTTTGTTGTTATTATAAACTAAAATTAAGTGAGGCTGTGAGATATCAGTCAGTTTCTGTGTAAATCTTCGTCAATATTCTGCTAATGTTGATACAAAACACTTCCGATGTTTCTGCTATGAAATTAAATAAAGCTAAAATCACACATGATTAAGTTTGTTCTCGCGCTAAGCCGTTAAAAATCATGGCAGGGATGTAAACAGTTACATGAGATATATCAGTATAATTCAGCCACAAGAGGAGACGTCAGCGTCTATTCAGGCAGAAATTGTAGTCTGTGATTTTACAAAAGAGTTACGGATTCAATACGTTCAAATGAGACCAATTTTTTACGACTGTGAGCCAGTCTGAAAAAAAAAATCTAAACAAAAACAAATCATCACCCTCCTACTACTTCCTGCTGTCTTCTTTGTCGTTTTCGCCAGTAGTAACATCCAGTTGTTGATCATGTGACTGGTATGACTCAAATAAAGTGTTTCCATTGCAGCTATACGGCTGGAAAACAGATTCATCCTAATGCAAAAGCGTGAGTTTATTTTCCAAAAATAGTAAAAAGGTATTTGGTAAAATGTTTACTCGAGTACTGAGTAACTGATCAAATTAACAATCATTTAAATTACATCATCAGATGGACCAAAATATAAAGTGTAGTGGAAATTTTGGTATTTTAGGGGCCAACATGACAATAATTCATATAAGTAACAAAAAATGACAAAATCAGGTAAAATAATTGTTTCTAAATCAGTTTCTTTCAATAAAAAAACTTCGGAAGCTTTGACAAAAACTGCAGGTGTGTGTCTGTGTTTGGTAAATTTTTAGTTAAAACATGTTTGTTTTTCATTCAGTGGAGAGAAAATCCATAAGTTTTACTCAAGTAAGAGTAAAAAGACTTCATAATAAAATTACTCAAAAGTAAAAAGTACAATATACTCCAAAAAGTAATTTAAAAAAAGTTACTCAAGTAAATGTAACTAGTTACTACCAAACTCTGTCATTGATTAATTCTGGTCTTCATCCCAATATTTGATGACAGCATTAGAGAAAGTTTAATGTCTGTTGCTTGTTTGATGTTCCCATTTATACTTCCTAACTACATAATTAGTCAGTTTAGACATTTAATTCGTAATAAAAGCCCCTCTGGTTGCCGCTCTGCCTCTCTTTGTATTCCCGACAGCGCTGGTGTGTAAGTGAGCTGTGTGTTTTTCCCAGCTGCGGCCCGGATGGCGGAGCGGCACCGGCGGAGCGGAGCTGGTATCAGGCTGCTGGAACGTGGCATCAGCTGCCGCCGGCCGGCCGGCCGGTCGGCCTCTCACAGCGAACGCTGTTCACCAGAGCGCTCACTGAACGGAGATCGCTGACTGGCTGGAGGCCACAGTAGAGAACAGGCTGCAGACCAGGCAGCACCGACTGCTGCTGCACTCACAAGCTTACATACTGATATAATGGACAGACGGACGATGAATATCTTTGTTCACTTGGAATAAAAAAAATGTACTTACAAGAAACGTTTTAGTAAGTTATAACAGCTTCCTTTGTCAATAATACCTTACCATTAATCCAATTTATTAGTGCCGGATTATTTCAGTTATAAGACATTGTTTTCATGTTTTCAATTAAATTATCCGCCAGGCAAACTAATTTCACCAATATTAAGATATTACTGATTTAAAACCAGCTGCTATAACTTACCGAAAAGTTACTTTTGTCTTATTATATTTGCACTAAAAACCAGACCAAAAATACTTGGTGAGATTTTATGGTTTTGCCGAGAGCCAGAGTAATGTCAAGAGTATCAAAGCACATGAATGGAAAGTTGAGTGGAAGGAAAAAGTGTGGTTGACAAAATGTGGGAAATGAAGAATATTGTGGATGACACTGATCCAGGACTGATCGGTTTCAGCTGCTGCAGGAATATGACTAAATGTTACAAAGAGTAATGCGTCCATTCTGTTTTATTTATCCATTTAGTAACGTTTCATAATCATCTACTGAAGATTAAGGAGAAACACTTTCTTGTTTTGTTGTTCGCCTTAAAAACTGATAATAAATCAATTCGATGAACAACATTTCTCCTGATCCAGCAGTTAAAAACAGAAACGTGACGCAGGTAAGACCTTCAGCTCTGATGAGTCAACAGTGAAGTCAGGTAAGCGTTTAACCCCGAGTCCAACCTCACCTTCATCACACACCAGCCAATCAGAAGCACAAAAACTAAACCAGACGACCCTCTTCTGGCAAATGTTCAAAGGCAAAATAAAATCTTATTTATGTTGCAATGCATAAGGTAGAATGACCCCCACTCTTTGGTCTCTGCAACGGCACTTTGAAGCCTCCCATTGTGTTAAACCCGTCGCCTCGGAGACACATGAAAGGACGCCACAACTTTGAAGTTGCCACAAGCACCGGCTCTCACCCGGACCACTTATGGCCCGGCGCACAAATCAGACCTACAGATAAATAAATAACAGCCAGTCGTCTTTGTTTCCCGGAAATGAAAGAAGGATTATTGTTCTCCTGTTGGACGTTTGAGAACCAACGTATGAGGTTTAAGCACAGTCAAAATAAGCAAAAAGTCAATTCATCACATGATAAATGAAAACAGAATCAATCATTTCTTTGCATGATTTATTATTTTTCTTCTAAAAACATCTGAAGCGTTTAAAAAAAAACACCCAGGCGTTTTTTGGCAATAAGTTAAAAGTGTTTCTGTGTCTGTAAAATGAGCCGTTTCAAACATTTCGAAATATGGAGTCACAAGTTAGCAGGCACTGACCCTTCACCTAGTAACCTCAGAGAAACCCAGGCCGTTACCTAGCAACCCCAGTGGAATTCTGCCTGTTACCTAGCAACCCCAGTGGAATTCCGCCCGTTCCATAGCAACCCAAGCAGAGTTCCAGCAAATTTAGCAGAAAGAAAATCCAGTTCCTAGTCCTGAATATTCTGAATCAATTCAAAAGGCTCAAAAATTGATTTTAATGTGATTAATTTGTGCATCTTTGGATATTTTATTAAGCATTCAATCGGCCACTTGAATAATTCTTTGATATTTTTTTTTATGTAAGAAAAAGCCAGGCAGCTAAACCTAAGCTAACCTAATACTGGTAAGTTACAGAACTTTGTGCACAAACCTATTCTTGTCAAGTATGAACACTGTTTTAAATAAATGTTCTCTTTGTTTGCACTTTTTCTCTCGTCAGTCACATAATTTAAACAGAATCTTTAGACCTTCTGATTAGGAGAATAGATTTCTGAAATAAAAATTGTTAAAGTTCAATCGTGACCCTAAAAATTGGAATCGAATCGCATCTCTACGGTTTAGTCCGCTTTAATCCAACTCCAGTATTTTTGCCTAGAAAGTCCGGTTCGTTTGTGGAGATGTGAATCAGTAATCAAACTCTAAATAAGTGAACTCTGGTCCGTCTACAAATCTCTGTCTTGGTTCGGTTGAAGTGAACTCTGGTGCGGTTCAAATGCATATGTGAACGCCAAGTGGACTGGAAACCGCTCCAAAATTAGCCAGGTATACTGGGTAAATACAACCAAATGTGAGAGTCTAATGCTAACTGGATAAATGGCCAATGGTCTTTTACCAAAAACAAAACAGAAATCCTACAACCGCTAAAATCTGCACTACAATTTCTTTACATTTTGAGAAGAAGGAAGTTGAGCTCAGTGTCTTCAGAGGTTTTCATGTCATTTCCTTCAGTGGTTCTTGATGCAGCGCCACCACAGGTGAGGAGGGAAACATTGAATTGTTTGACACAATTGAAAGTGTGAAAATGAACAGCAGCAGCTGAAAATGTAGCAAACGGTGCTATTTTAATCCCCAATTAAACCAAATCTACCGGACTATCAGGGGTAAAAACAGTCTCAATTCCGACAAACCAAAACAAGATGCTTTCCATTTGAGATTGCTTGATTTACACTAGAAAGTAGCTGGTTAGAGGTGTAGCCCTCGTATTATGACCGGTCGTGTCCTCATCACGGCTTAATGTTCTATCGATTAAGCCTGAAGACTCACAGGCAGATTTATTCTCTTATTAGGGGCTCGTAATGCCTGATCAGGGCAGATTAAAGGTCTGCCACTGCCTCCAGCTACACTATCATTTAGACCCTTTCATTAGGACCTGATGGCTGTATCAACATAATTAGCCTAAAGATGGAGTGCTGGAAAAACACAGCTGCTGGAGCGATAACAGATTTAAAGCTAAATTGGAATACTGTTAGAAGCATTATTGATTTCTGGTTTATGGGATCTCTGGTAATCTAAATAAATTAGCTGGATTGTTTCTGTTGTTTTGTAGCAGAGCCACAGTTGCTCCATCTTCTGTCCAATGCTATATTACATCAATTTATTAAGAAGAATTTCTTCTCAATAATTAATGCAATGACAACATCCATCCACGGCTCCACTGTTAGTGGATATTGATTAAACTAAACCTCATAAAATCTTTGTCATCCTCCCCTTTCTATACTTAAACACATTTATCTCTGTAATATTTGTGTAAAGGTTAGTCAGAGTTAAAGGATTTATTATCTTCAAGATCAAGCAACAGATATTATGTTAAAAGAGTCATATTTTCTTTTCCAAACCATTTTCCAAATAGCTAAATGTCGCATTAGCTTAGCAGCTGATTAGCATTAACAACAGAGCACATAATCCCATTTGTTGCTGAGAAATTACACATTAAAATTAGATGTTGGTGATAGTTAGAAAGTGGGAGTGGTGCATAAGTTGAGAAATTAATTAAAAGAGGAAAAGTAAAAGATTACCAAGTGGGGAAAAACACCCAGATTACTACTTACTAGCATAAAAGCTAATGTTAACTTTACAGCCTGATGTTATTTGCGGTGCTTTATTAGGGCTGCATAGTTGTAAAATGGAAGTAAATGAATCAAAAATCTGAAAAAGTGTTTTTATACATATATGTAGGCAAACATTTAGCCACGTATATGTTGGATTCTTTACCAAAACTGCTTACATTTTTAACTTAAACTAAAACTTTTTTTGCTATTTTTTAGGTTAATAGATTTTTTTATTTTTATTTTGATGTTAACATTTTTCAAACCTATTGATAAAAAAAATAAAATAAAATAAAAATGAATCTTCCTGAAACTATTATTGTCATCCGTTAAGCATATTTTACATAAAAACGCCAAGGAAAAAAAACACACAAAGCTAACATTTTTAAATTTTTTTAGTATAATAGCTTCACATTTTAAAATATTGCTCAGTTCCTGATCATTTTTTACCTAAAATAAATAATGTGCCACAGTGAAAGGTCTAAAGTGTGGCCCGATTTCAGATTAGGGCTGAAACAATTAATCAGATTAGTTGTGATTAATCAATTGATGAAAAAATCGTCAACTAATTTCGTCAACTAGTTGATTTTCGTTAACTGGAGTATATAGAGTCAAAAAAAGTCAATTTGGTGAAAAAAATAATAGAGCAGTAAATAAGACAAAACTGCACAAAAATATATACATCTTCTCAGGTATTATAGTTGTAGCTTCAGCGGGTTGAGATTTACTAAAGGAATGATGTTTTACTGCATTTTAGGCAACAAAATGTAAAAAGGAATTGAAGTATTTATTTATTTCCATTGTTTAAAGTACTTCTCATTTTCTACAAAAAGGCTTAGGTGGTTAAATGAAAAATCTGTAAAATGTGGCTAATTTTGTATGCGATTAATTGAATAATCGTCAGAATAGTTGATTAATCGACTCTATTTCAGATGCTTGCAGGCTCCGAGGAGACACCTTGATTCCTCAGGACCATGTCAGGCGAAAATAAGATAAAAAGCAAATAGTGTGTCAAACGTATCCGCAAACAGAGAGACAGAAACCCGTTTTACATCAAGGCACATTATCTGCTCTGGTTGCCTGGAAACCGGAGGGAGATACACTCACATGCACAGAATAATGGTTAATTTGTCCCCAGCTGTGTCAGCAACGGGTGGTCAAAGCTGAAGAACTGCTTCTACGGTTTTAGTTTACGGAGGAGAAAGAAAAATAAAATAAAAGAAGCCTGAAACAAAAGCTGATTTTTTTATGTGCAGAGTTGTGCAAGAAATGTTCAACCACCTCTAATATATTTAAAGATTGGTCCTTATTTGGACTTTTCCTGATTTTTTTATTTTTCTTGTACAAACCAGTGAAACCCAAATGCTAAGCTCCGATGCTCCTCAGCAGTCTGACACATAAAAACACTGACATGATTTCTCCCACTGCACGGTTACTGCACAGGAATGTTAAATCCGATTACCTCAGATCCAAAAAAACTCGCCTCTGCTTGCATGCTGAATATAAAAAGAGAAAAATATGCCTAAAGAACTGCAAAACCCCAGTTACAGCCATGCAACTTCAAAAGGAAAAAACAATTTGAATACATTGTCTGCTGGATAAAGTATTTGTTTACCACCCTGCAGCTACACATGGAAATCAGGCGTTGGATAAATCTAGTAAAATGTATTTTGTGTTCGTTTTATTTTTCCCTGACGAATAAACACAACGTGACTCATTTTACATAAATCTGCACAAAGTCTCTATAAATGGTTTTATTTTATATTTTATCAAATATTTCTGCATGTTTCCTTTCTGTTGTTTAGCTCCATCCATCACAACAACTTCAACCAGCTACCCTGAGCCTGGTGAAGAAAAGAATCCCACAGCCTGATGCTGCCACCGCCACGTTTCACCATAGAGACAGTGTGATGGTGTAAAGACTAAAAATCTGGTGAAGGCAAACTGTAAACAGCGCGTCTAATATATTTTTCTTATAACTGGGACTCTATTAAATTTTTCTATTGAGTTAATTGCAGGTTCTCTAATTAATTAGTCGCCATTAATCTCAACAAAACATTTTCAATTCAAAACCATTTTTGGTGCTAAATTATTGAATAAATAGACATATGACATCAATGACAAAGATATTTATTATTTCATTCATGAGACTTCTTTACAAATGTGACATTAGCATTAGCTTCCTGCCACATGTTTAGCACTGAGATGCTATTTCAGGCTAGCTTAGCTTCGCTTATAGGCTAACTTTTGTTAGCACAACTTGAACACAATAGTCTTTCCCAGAATCCAATCAGATCGTTTTTTGAAGCAGAAATGAACTCCAAGTGGGCTAAAAGAAGCTGCTTTATTGCTGTTGTTAGCAGAAGTCGCTTGTGTGTCAGATTTACGGTCGTACCAGAAACATGAATACAAAGTTCCGGCTCAGGACTATTATGTTTGAAGAAAAAGAAAAAAAAGATGTGTGATCAATTCCGTAAAAAATGTTGACATGTTAAAATCTATGTAATTAATTCATTGAAATTAATGCATTAAAGTCCCAGCCCCAACAAAAACACATTTACAGGGTTTTAAGACTTTTTAAGACCATTATGAGTTAAATTTAAGACCTGCCTTAAATACAGAAATACACAAAAGAAAATAGCCAACATACATATTTTCTAATGAATTTTAAGGCCTTAATTTTACAAATATGAACCTCAGATTTTTTTTAGGGGTGTGCAGACTCCCTGATGTAAATATGTAATTTGATGTTATTTTCTATTAAGGTTTTCCTAATTAATGAAAAAAATGAATGATTTTGATTTTATTGCCATTTTCCACAATGGCCAAAGTGGTGAAAGTCACGACTGAAACTCTGATTCTATAGTCAGATCAAGCAGAGAAAATACAACTTTTAGAAATAAAAGCATCTGCTACAACACTCTGATGCCCGGCTGACCAATATTTTCTTACAACTCATCTGTGGACATTTCTGAAGCAGATATATAGCTACAGTACTACAGATAGGAACATTTCACTCGCTAACCACCAGGCAACACAAAAAAAATATCCAGAATGTAGAGAAACAAGTTGGCTGTGCAAGATCAAACCCGCAACCTTACAGCTGGGCAGAGCAGAGCTTAAGAACAACACATCATAAGCTGAGAGAGTGAAACCTGAAGAATTATCCAACCAACCATTTAAAAGACAAATTAGATCCAGAAGCTCATTATGATCAGATCCAACCGCAAATCTTCACATCAAACCTTGAAAACCACATTATTGCAACGGAAAAGAATCAGCAATCAACAATCTGCTCCTTCACTCCTTAGCGTCACATTTAAATGTTTCTGATCTTCAAAACAAATGTAAATATCAGCAAAAGGCAGACCGAGTAAAATCAAAAAGCAGATTTCAAACAAAACTGGCCTTTTGTGTTTCAGTTTGATTTCATCAGCCAGACCCATTGCTAGCAAACAATTAGCTGCACTAATCATTAAGTGCTAATCTTAAACATTAGTTAAAGAACCCTCACCCTGTGCTCACTTCAAAATAAGAGCATGAGTATAAACGTCTAACTACTAACAATCGATAAAACTTCAACATAGATGTCAAACTTTATTCAAATGAAAGCTTACAAAATAGCTAAGCAAATTAGGGCAAATTAATTTAAGGGGAGCTAAGTGGATTAAACATTTTTAAAGATAGCAGAAGAACTAAGCAAAAAATTAGCCCTGCTACTAGCGTATTAACAAAATTAGAAAGATCCAAGTCTTCTAAACACAAAATGGAAAAACTAGCTCTGCAATTAGCAAAATTAGAGGAAACTAAGTGTGCTAAATATTTTCAAAGTTAGCAAAAGCAGTAAGTAAAAAACAAATTATGCTATTAGGGGATTAGCGGAATTATGGAAAGCTAAGTGTGCTAAATGTTTACAATATTGGGAAAAGTGTTAAAGGAAAAACTAGCTCTGCAAAATGTAAACGTTTTCTAAGACAGCAAAGTGGCTAAACAATAAATTAGCTGTGCTGTTAGCGCGTTAGCAGAAGTGTGCCCCCCATCAGAACCAAATCACCTAATTAGAACCTGACTGACAACTTGAAGCAAGCTAAAATATCGTGTTACGATTGCCATATTTAAGAACTAATGAGAAACAATTTCATTGATATCAATCAGTGTGGAACAATAATATGAAGCATTTTCTCAAAATCTAAACAAAAAGTGAAGAATTTTGAATGGCCTAGTCAAAGTAGCTGTGGTATGACCCTAAAAAGGCTGATTTAAGGCCAAATCCTCCACTAAAACCTCATTTGGTTAATTTACTTTATGTTTTCCCTTTTAATTCATGAAATCATCATTTGAAAACCGCTTTTTGCGTTTACTCAGCGAATCTTTGCACTTTTTCCCCATCGTAATGGTGATGTAATCTCCGAAACCATCGAGGAATGGGTCACTTGTCGAGCAACATTCACGCTTGAAATCAGCCGCTGTAAAGGCACCGAGCCCGGACCCAGAGAGGCGGAGGAGGGAGGCGGACTCACCCTGTGAGGACGACCACGAAGTCCATTACATTCCAGCCGTTGCGGAGGTACGAGCCTTTGTGAAACGCGAAGCCCAGGGCGATGATCTTAATGGCCGCCTCGAAACAGAATATTCCAATAAAGTACGGCTCCGTGTCGTCCTGGAGGCAAACGGGGAGGAGGAGAAGGTTGGAGAGCGTTCAACGGAGCGTTAAGACAAGCAGATGTATTCAGACTCTTTCAACCTTTTCACATTTTGTCACTTTAAAGCCACAAACTTCAACGGAGTGTCAAATTTATTTTCATTTTGGGCCAAACTGAGATTGTGGATGTTCTTAAAGGGCCGGTACTGCCAGAATGTTTTGATAAAACCCACAAGCAAATTGTTAAAATACTAATAATTAACTCTGCATTCAATAAGTGGTTCTTAAAAGGAAATAATATCACGTCCTTCCAGTCTTTTGTTTTGTTATCTTGATATTTTGCAATTAAAATCAGTGATTTAGAAATATTTGTAAGACATTTTTCAATATTTATGCTTATGTGTGACAGTAAATGTGACTTCTTGTGACTCGCCACAAAGATCCCAGACTATAACTTGAAGTAAAACATACTGCCACCTACAGGCGGGAGTTAGCGTCACTTTCACGATTTCTGCGATTAATTAAAAAATTTCAGACTTTTTTTTCTAGGAAATGTTTCACTTTTGGAGCTCCAAAGTCTCCACGTTTTCTCAATAAAATTTCCGAAATTAATCTCAGCATTTCCTACTTTTTTCAAGAAAACGTTTGACTCTTGGAGACCAGACATTTCCTTGTGTTTTTGTAGAAACTCTCTGAAATTCTGATTTTTTTTGGCGGAAATTTGCTAACTTTTTTTCTACGTACACTATTGCGCCACCAAAATGTAGAGTTTTAAATAAAAACAAAAACAAATCTGTAGTGACTAATAAAATTCAACAAATGGATTATTTTTGACATGTAAAAACTGCATGTTTTCTTAAGCAAAACAAAAGCCTCACTAGTTGCGTAAACATCTATTAAAGATAAATGATGAGACTGAAAACAGCTGAGGAATCCTTCCAGGACCTACAGGCCAGGATGAATCTGAAGCCCACTTAGTGAGCGTTTCACTCACCACCTCCACTTGCAGCTCTGTTGACAGAGCTGCAGCTATAATAGCTGATCCCTAGCTCTAATTAAAAGCCATCTTGTCATGTTACATCCTCGAGGTGGAGGAGGCAAAGAGAGGATACTTGTTTTTCCTCTTTGTGTAACCTCGCTAATCACTTTTTTTTTTTTCCTGAACGCCGCTTTTTGCAGCCGTAATCTCCTCTGAGCCAAGTCAACCCGCAGCCTCCACATCAGGCAACATGTTGCTCACTTTTGTGAAGCGTGTAGCGTTGCAACCCCCTGAAGCGGCAACAATCTTCAATAACAAGAGGCAGGAAAGTGTTGGACGCGCAGCTGCATGTTTGGCTCTGAGGCTGAACACATTTACATTTAAGATGAGAAGCTGAATCTGCAAATATGTGACAGATCTACAGTAGAAGTTGAATAAAAGTAATGTAACCAAATATAACTCACCTTTATCTTTCAGGTTACCTTTAGAGGAGCTTCCGGTCCTACTCTAAAGCTAGCATATACTTTCACAGAGGTTTAAGCTAAGACATGAAAACACTACTGGACACAATAATCACTAGCATACACCAAAATGATCACTGCTTGCCAAAAACTTAGCTGCTCTAACCATAATGCGCTAATTATAAACATTAGCTTAGCTAACTATAACGTCACACCAACTGTTTTCCTGAAGCTAATGCTAGCGCGCTAGCTCCAATTCCAATCCCGAAAGACTACAAACCCTCAAACACTAGCTTAATTTCGACAACATTATTTATATTTATTACCTCAATGTTGTATTTTTGTTTATATCTTGTTCTCTACTGTCCTTGTTTTCTTTTAATATTGTGTTTTTCTTGATTGAAGTAAAGTTATGGGGGGAACGAGAGGAAATAGAACTGTCGCTTCTACATCAACTTCAAAATAAGAGCACGAACATAAACTGCGATCTACTTGACAAGTCTTAAAAGTTGATAAAACAAAACTTCAACACAGATGTCAAAGTTTGTTCAGATGAAAGTTTACAAAACACCCAAGTAAATTAGTGCTTTAGATTTATCTGGAAACAGTAATCAAGGGAAAGCTAACCGTTTTTCAAGGTTACCAAAACGATAAGTAAAAAATAGCTCAGCTGTTAGGCTATTAGCGAAAGAGTTTCCAAGAGTGATGTTTGCAAAATAGCCAATCCAGGAGCAGCTTTCATTTTCGTTGACCCTGATTGGCTGTGTCTTCAAAATTGGAAATAAGGAAGACGATGAACGTTAGCATCTGTAATCTTGCTAACACTATTTCTACTGTATGTGTTCATCAATATTAAAGTATTTTTTTTTGGTTGTTTTAACTGTTAAAATTCTCACCTAAAAGATTCTTTTTTTTTTTTTTTTTTTTTTTTAGAAAACTGCAAGAGATTCAGCAAATAACAGGAAAATATGAGTTTAGGTTTCCATTACTCACCAGGCGTTCCGACATCGGAGTCTTGTCGCCAGCAGGTAGATGTTGCTCCAGTGCCAAGACGATGCAGTTGGCGATGATCGTTGCCAGGATCATGTATTCAAACGGAGTGTGAGGGTTAAGGGTTACTCAGGGCATCTCAAAGTACAAATTAGCATCACCATCGTCACATATATGGATGAAAAACAGTAAACAAGACGGCTTTGGAAACAAAACAAGGTAGCAAAATAGCTGTTAGCATTATGCTAGCACAAGTTAAACATCAAACAGAAACTGTGTAGCTTTCTGTTCACACAGTAGGATTGTTACTAGTGGCTCTTTTTACGAATTACCCTTTTTATTAATGGTGTTGTTCACTGTCAGCTGGATTACTGTCCAGATTTTCCTTCCACTAAACTTTTCTTTTAAATCATGAGTGCAGCACTTTCAATCTCCAACTTTAAAAGCAGTTACTTTTTCTAGCTTACCCTCCTTGTAAGAGTGTTGTTGAGTGTCTGTTCGATTATTCCCCAGTGTTTTCTTCCACTAAACTTTGTTTTTGCCCTTGATGCAGCTCTTTCAACCTACAGCTTTTTACCCCATAACTGTAAAAAATTATAATAAATAAATGCTTGAAATATATCAATCTGGCACATTTATTAAACTGAGATTATTTGAGTTTTTTTTTTAATCTGATTTAATCTTTTATTTTTCATCTAAAAGAGCAACATGAGGAGGTGTTTTTAAAACTATTTTTTACAGTGCTGAAGAGCAGCGTGGGCGAGTTCAGCACCACGGAGAGCGACTCCAGCTAAAACAACAAGTCACGGACATGCAGCTTCTTGCCATCATGTCTTCAGATAAGAGTGGATCAGATAGAAGCTGCGTAATCAGGAGGAATATCTGATTAGTGTGGAGGAAATCTGCCAGGTGACATTTTGAAAAAGGAACCTATCAGGGAAACACAATGAAGTCTTTTCAGCGGCTCGGCAAAAACGTTGTTGTGTCAGTTAAACAGAGATAAGGCGCGACAGGTGCAGCAGCAGGAGGCAGGAGCGCAAACTCCAAACTACGGTGGCCCAGTGGGGTCATTATACAGAGGGAAAACAAAAGATGGAAACATTTCTGAGAAAAATTCAGAAATTCTGAGATCAAGCTCAGAGATTTTGTAGAAAAAACGTTGTTTTGTTTTTTTTTTTCTAGAAAAATTCTGAGATTAATCTTTTTCTGTTTAACTTTCAGGGTTTTTTCTTGGAATTTACTTTTCAAACTTGAACATTTCCGAGATTAATCTCAGAATGTCTAACTCTTTTTATTTTTTTTTAAAAAAAATGTAGTTTTCAAACTTCTAAATGTCTGATTTTTTTTTATAGCTGAGCTTAATCTGAGAATGTTTTTATCTTTTTTCTAAGAAAATTTTGACATTTGAAACTCAGAAATTTTAGAGTACTTTCCCAGAAAACCTCAAGGTTGTGTGTTGTTTTTTTACAGAAAGTTTTCAAACTGAGAAATTTCCGTGTTTTTCTAGGAAATTGCTGAGATTGATCTCAGCATTTTTGAGTGTTTTCTTGGAAATATTCGACTTCTAAAGCTCAGAAATTTCCCCCTTTTCTAGAAAACTGCTGAAATTAATCTCAGAATTTGTAAACAAACAAAATAATTCTCAGAAATATTTGACTTTTCTAACTCGGACATCTCTGAGTTTTTTCCTTGAACATTTCTGAGCTGAATCTAAGAATTTCTGAGGGTTTTATTTGCTCCTTTTTTCTGTCTACCATGACCCAAACCCGCCTTGGTAAAACTCATAAATAAGCCTGTAAACACGCTGGACGCTGAAGGATATGGCCACTCTGTTATTCGCTTTGCGTACTTCCTGATGAGGTTGTCCTCACGGAAGATGAACAGGGAGCGGTTGACCGTGAGGCAGTTCTGTTTGACGGGGTTCGGGTTGTAAATGGCCATGGTTCTGGCTCTCTGGGCCATGGACTGCTTGTACATCCTCTGCCCGCCGCCACCGCCGCCCCGGGCGCCCCCTCTCCCGGCGCCCGGGGCGCCTCTCCCTCCGCCGCCCGCGCTCCCTCCATAGCGGGTGGGTAGATCGTCTGCGAAGCGAGCCATTCTGGAAACGCACAAGAGGGGAAATCCGAGCTGGTGTCAGTGGGAGTGAAGGAGAGACGCTTCATCCAAAAACCGGAGACAGAAACGGGGAAAATGGGCGGCTTCACTGCGAACCACCTGATCCCGATCCTTTCCATTTACTCATCCTCTGGGAAACCTGCGGGGGGGAAAAAATCCAACTTTCATTGAGGCTGTGGAGGAAAACCCGCTGAGCCTGCCTCAGCCCAGGATCCAGGCAGCATCGCCTCCGGAACACCAGTTGAAGCGTCCAGCATCGGCGCCAAGCGGGAAACTCCGTCCTGCTCCCGGAAAGGTGAGGAAAGAGGAATAAAAATCCCAGCAGCGGCAGCAGCAGCAGCAGCGGCAGCGGAGGTCCGGCGGTTCCTGCTTGATTCGCTCTGGATGAAAAAGCGACTCCTCCGAGGAGCGTCGGGACGCGCGCATGTGGCCAGGCGGGAGCGCGCACACGCTGAAACATAATGAAGTTTGGAGCAAAACAAACGCGATGGAGGATTAGAGTTAAACTACGGGAGTAAAAATGAATAAAAATACGGGAAGAAATTCATAAAATTAAGAGGATGACAGAATAAAGACAATAAAATAAAATACTGACTTTATTCTCCTATTATTTCAACTTTATTCTCGTAATATAGCTGACTCTTGTGTTATTTCGACATTATTCTAGAATCATTTCGACTTTAATCTCGTCATAGATTAAAAATAACCAGGAAACCATTTTGATGTTTAACCAAAGAAAATCTCCCATCAGTTTTAAACCAAAAACCTTTTTTTAATAAATCTACAGTTTAGAGCGGAAAGGTTCAAACCCAGAACCTTCTCGGTTTGAGTTTTAATTACTACTTCACTGCTTTAATTCACTAAAAGTAGCTTTGAATAAACAAAAAAATCTTAAAATTTGGTTTGAAATAAATTGCAATGATTTTATCTTTTAATATAAAGTGAGTTCACTTTAATTAATGGTAAAATAATTAAAATTGTTTATTTTTTTTCCTATTACAACAATGCAGATGCGTCATGAACTTGTTCAACTCACAATACAAACCTGAAAAAGCAAAGTAAACACCACAAATATGAAGTGATTCCTCTTCAGCTGGAGATAAATAATATATTCCTTCACTTTTCTATTAATAAATATCTATATCAGGGGTTCTGCTGATGACCAGGGTGACATCTGGTGGTTTGGTTGCAGTACTGCAATGCAAAAACTTCATCAAGCTCTTGGACAAGCTCGTTTTTTATTAGGGCTGAAACGATTAATCGGATTTGTCATGATTAATCGATTATCAAAATATCAAATAATAATAATGTATCAAATTAGTAAATTTTTCTAAGTGAATCTGAAAATTATTACTCTTTATTTTATATAATTGAGTAATTTTCAAGGCAAATTTTCTGATTTCACTAAAAAATTGCTTAAACAACCTTAGATGAGAGAATTTCAAATTTTTTCTTAATTAGCTTTTTCCACAAAACAACATATTCAGATGAGTAATTAAGCCAACACTGTACAAAAAATATAAACATTTTGCACTTAAGATAATAAAAAAAACACCTTTGTATGTAAATATGTTTTAGCCAAAACTCCTGAAGTCATGTTGTTTAATCTTCACCTGGTTCAGGAATGTTGTTGCTAGTATTGTATGAAAAAAGTGTTAAGTGGTTAGATGAAAAATCTGCAGAATGTGCAAATTCTTTCAACCGATTAATCAATTAATCGATTAATCGTTAGAATAATTGTTAGAATAATCAATTAATCTGTCCCTAAATGTTCCGGTTAGTCAGGAAAGCTTTAATAATCCCAGTTCGTGTTATTTTGAAGGTTTGGGACGTGATTTCCACACCTTTGTGTGAGCGGGGAGTCGTTCAGGGTGTCGTGCCTCCACACCGCCCAGCGGACACCATCACCTGCTGCCCCGCCGCTCACTCCATCCCAGGTAAAAGTTGTGTCGCATTCATGGACGGATTCTTCACGGACAGCTCTCCATGACGGCTCCAGAGGGTCCACAGTGGAAGTGTCTGGGTCCTCAGTGGGGGCCGGGTCCTCTGCGACCCGTTTGGGAGTTTTCCTGTCAGGTGACTGGACCCAGGTGTCCTCGTACTCCGCCCCCAGAGTCAACATCCGCCACGACCCCAACGTGGCTGCACGGACCGCTGGGGGTCAAATTTAACATTTTAAGAAGACATTTTTTATGGCAAGCCATTAGTGTCAAAAAGCGAGAAAGGGCTGCAACTAACAATTATTTTAGTAACGAATTAATCCATCAATTATTCTGACGATTAATCAGATAAAAAATGGCACAGATTCTAAAAATGTTTAATTTAACCACATAAATGAAGCTATAAAATCTCATATAGTTGTTTTTATGCAATATTATAAATACACTAAAAGATGAAATTAAACAAATAATTTGATTATTTTGTATTAACCACCCAAAGATAAAGCTGGACGACTTGAGGACTTTTGTCTAAAACGTCATTTACAGACATTTTTTTTTCTTTTCTTAAATGCAAAATATTAATATTTTTTACAGTTTTGGCTTAATTACAGTTATGAATATGTTTTTTTTCACCAAATTACCTTTTTTTAGTCTGTATAACAATTAATCAATAGCTAAATTAGTTAACAATTATTTCAATAATTGATTTTCAAGGTAAGTTTCCAAACTTTGGACATAAAAACAACACAACTGTAAAAAGAACACAGTTTCAAGTTATTATTGTAAGATATCATTTATTAATATTACTAATAAAGTTTATTACTTTATTCATAAAATAAACTAAACTGTTACAAAATGTTATCTTTTGAAACGTCTTTCTTTCAAACCCCCCAATCTCAACAACTTTAATGTATAAAATACAAACCATATTTCAAAAACACAATCAGTCATTAGGAATAATAAATATTCCAAAATAAAATAAAATAATGTTTTGGTATTTTCTTTGGGTGGAATTGGGCAAATAGAAATAATTTTAGTAATTCTAACTGAGAGAGAAAAGTTTAGTTTGATTAAACTTCAAAGTGAGAAAAATAAAGTTTGTCTTTTTTTTTTTATCTCTTTACCTGTAAATAATGTTTCCCAAGTTTAGTTTTTAATCAGATGTTAGATTGGACTTTATTACAAAACCTGCAGTTTGAATATCAAGCACTTTCAAGAACCTCCCAAACCTTGAAAACACCAAACAGAAATTCCAGGACTTTAAAGGATTAATGTTGATTTTTGCTGTAATAAGGAGAAACATTTAAAGAGTTTCCCGCAAATTAGAATCTTAAAGAAGAAAAAACAAGATGGCGGACTTTTATAAGAAAATTTCCTTCTGACTTGTTAAAGTTTTGGCAGGAATCTGCCGCGGACGTACCGTAAACCAGCTTGGATCGCCGCTCGGCCCATCTGGACATGTGGGGAACCGACCTCCGCATCTCTGCGGCGCAGCGGGGAGCCTCGGCTGTTTTATCCTGAACGAAAAGCGGAGAAACTTTCAGTCGTTCCCCGCCTCGGAATGCGGAAAGCCGGCTTCCTGTCCTCCCAGTCCAGGCGCTGATTATCGGACTCGCCATCTTTTTTGCCGAGGGAAACTTTCCTCTGGTTCGGTCCGGAAGGGAGCAATCAGCGCGCCGTTTATAAACCCAAAAAGCCCCGCGGATTCCCGCTTCCTGCAGTTTCCTCCTCTCGGCTGTTTCAGACAACAGATATTTTATCTAACTGGAACTTAAATAGATGAAAAAAAAGAGAAAAGTTGATCTATTCTTGGGCGCCATTAGAGAGAGGGCGCCGCAATAAAGGAGACAATAATTATTTCTTCTAATTTTCTGTTTTAACAGCTGGTTTTGTACGTTAACTAGATTCTTGCCACTGATTCTCAATTTATGAGGAAGGTGAAGCTGCTCTCCTCAGCATGATGCTGCCGCCACCATGTTTCACCATGACCATGTAGTTTTCTAAGGTTTTCATTTTCATCAAAATTTTTGTTGATTTTTTAAAACGTTTTTTCCATAAAGTAAATATTTTGAGTCCATAATAATCAACAGATTTTTCCACCTGAGCTGGAAGCTCTGCAGCTCCTCCAGAGATACAGCAGGATGTTGGGTGACAGATCAGCTGAGCGAGGAAGGAAGGAAGGAAGGAAGGAGGGAAGAAAGGAAGGAAGGAAGGAAAGAAAGGAAACATACATGGGAGGAGAGAAAAGGACAGTTTGCCAAAAAAAGGAAAGAAAAGAAAATGCAGAAAACAAGGAAGGTAGAAAAGAATCTAGAAAATGAAAGAAAGAAGGAAGGAATGATTGATGGAAATAAAGAAAAAAGGAAGGAATGAAACAAGAGAATGAAGAAAAAGGAAACAAGAAAGAAAAGATAGAAAGAAGAAAAGTAAGAAGGAAGGATGGAAGGAAGAAATAACAGAAGAAAGAAGGAAGGAAAAGGAGACAAGAGAAGAAGGAATTAAGGAAAGAATGAAGAATAGCAAGAAGGAAAGAAACAATGAAGGAAGAAAGGAGTGAATGAAAAACAAGAAATAAGGAAGATAGAAAGAAAGGACATGAGAAAAGAAGGAAGGCAAAAATGATGGAAAGAAGGAATAAAGAAAGAATAGAAGGGACAAAAGGAAAATAATAAGGAAGAAAAACAAAGGAATGACAAAATAAGGAAAAGAAGGAAGAAAGGAAAGAGGGAGTAACAGATAGTAGCTGATTAAAAAAGGAAGAAAAGAAGTGATGATGGAAAGAGCAAAGAAAAGCAAAAGGAAGAAAGGAAATGAGAAAGGAAGGAAGAAGGAAACATGTTTACATCAAGGGAGAAGGACGGATGAGAAAAAGGAACGAAAGACCTGAAAGATCCTGGAATCCGATTCCAAACTTTTCCAGGCTGCATGGAATCAACCTCAACTTCCTGCAAACTAAACCTTCAAAATAAAATACAATTTTAACCAACATGGAGACTTTTGTTGTTTTGTTTCCATGCAGTGAAGAATCCCCACAATCAATCAATCAATCAATCAATCATTGATAATAAATTTATTGAAAAAGATACAACCAATCAGACGGATGGTTCACAGTCCAGAAATATGTAACAGGTTAATGGAAGTGCAATTTTTCCGACATTTTCCCAATTTATTCAACTTTGCACAAAAGACGTCTGTTAAGAAACAAAAAAAGAAAAAAAAATCATGACCAGAAATTAAAATCTGACTATGATTAGAAAACGGGATGAAATTAAACATAAAAAAAAGTAAAAACATTCTCTTATTTTACAAACTATGTTCACTTGGATCATAAAAATGAGAACGAACGTAAAAACATGTCAGCACCAGTTTCCGGTGTTCTGCGCTTTCTTTCTTTAAAATTACTAAATATATTCCTAAACCGCTCCAGAAAATATTAGTTTAAAAATAAAAAAAAGTTAAATGTGTTTGAAAACTAATCTGACCTCATGGAGTAGCTTCGAGTTTTCAGCTTTTTGACGAGACGAGAACGAGGAAACGGGAATCAATAATCGCTGGAATGATTGGATACGGCGGAGAACGAAGGCGACAAGAAGAAAATAAAGCAAACGGCGTAATTTTATCAGAATAAACCGAAATATTGAGAGAATGAAGTCAGTTTTACCATAAAATCATAAAATTACAAATACAGTCATAATATTACGAGAGTAAAGTCGTCGTTTTATGAGAATAGCCAAAACCTTATGAGATTTATGTCGTAATATTACAGGAATAAAGCAAATACTGCAAGAATAAAGTCGCAGTTTTACGATAAAATAACATTTAAAGACTAAAGTCGCAATATTACAAGAATAAAGTCGTGATTTTACAGAATAAAGTCGCAGGTTTACAAGAAGAATGTAAAGTTATGAGAAAAAAGTCAAAATAATACGAGAATAAAAGTTTGGTGTTACAAGATAAAGTCAAAGTATTTCCACTTTATTCTCATAAAATTACGTCTTCTCTTGTATCAGTTTTTCTTTATTCTTGTATTATTGTCACTTAATTCTTTTAAGACTTTATTTTTGTAATTTTATACATTTATTTATTTTCTTTTCGTGGCCTTAATACTCCGCCATATTTCATGGTTGTCGCACCTTAAAAAAAACAGAACAAAACAGAAAGAGTTCCCAGATTTCTCATTCACAATAATTCTGCTTATTAAAACAAAAAAAAAAACAAAAGTACAGTTTTTCCTTCCAGCAAACGTTCTGTTGCAACGCAGAGTGTTTTTTTTTTTTGTCCCTCTTCGTTTCCACACGACACATGATGAAGTCGAGAATCGGGTCCAGGGTTCGGTTTGTGCATCTGGAGCTCAAAGTTTTTCAGTTTGTAGAAGAACCGTCCCTGGTAACGGCGGGAGGCGGAGATACAGTACGATTCGCTCAGAGACGCCCGGAGCGGCCTCTAGGAGGCGCCACTGGAAGAGCTGGTGTCGGGCAGCGCGCTGGGCTGCTGCTGGTCCTCGGGCGTCGTCGCCATGGCGACAGACGAGTACTTACACTTGGAGGAGCCGCATTCGCAGCTGAACAGCTTCCCCTTGACTTCCCAGAAGTGGTCGCCGTAGTTAAACCTGGAGAACACCAGAAGAAGAAAACGGATCAGGAGAAAGGAAACGGAGAAACGGAGGAACGGAGCAACGGAGCAACAGAGCAACAGAGCAGGACCCGTCAGGCAGCAGGAAGTAGGACGACAAGATGGCGGAAGACGGCAGAGCAAACACAGGAAGGACGAAAACTCCAAAATAAAATGGAAACAAATGTAACCGTGAAAAAAAGAAGCTAAAAAACAAATAAAAAATGCTGCAGAAAATAAACAAATAAAATAAATAAATGCCAAGAGAATTTAAAATTGATTTATTATTTGCTTGAATTTCTCCTAAATGTTACAGAAAGAATCCTGCAAGCAGAAAATAAAGGAGTAAATAAAATAGGTTTATAAAAACTGATTCAAGCTTTAATTTATCTCACCAGACAAAATGCTGCAAATGAAAAATGTTACAGCAGCAGAAAAAATGCTGCAAAATTCACTTATTTTTAATTAGTATTGCTTAAAAATTAACTCAAAATTAACCAATAGTTTGGATAATTTAAAAAATAAATAAAAAGTGCAACCAGAAATAAAATGTTGAAAAACAAAATTGTGGCAAATTTGGAAAAAATTAAAATTTATTTTTAAGTAATTATTGTTCAACTTTTTAAATTTATTTCTATTTTATTGTTTTAAATTATTTAATGGATTTATTTTGAATTTATTATTGCTGAACTTTTTAAAATTTCTTTATTTTTAAATAATGACTGGATATTTTCTTGTCTTTCATTTATTCATCCATTTATTTTTCAATAATTAATAAATTTTTTACCTGTTCATTTTCCTAAATTTTTGTATTTATTTATTTATATAATTTACTTATTTTACGTTTAAATTTCTGACAGTTTCAACAGAAATAATCCTGGTTTGTATCTTCGGCTGCTTCTGCACCAGAACCCGACGGTTTTATGGATTAAAGGTTCCGCTGGTTTTGTTTTCCCATCTGGTTCCGTCATTCGGACCCGACAGGCAGCAGATTTACCCGAGCTCCTCCCCGGCCTTCACGTTCTCGCTGGCGAAGAAGGCGATGTGCGGGAACCGGAGGTCCTGGTGTGTGGTGAAAACCCGACAGGCGAACAGGTTGGGCTCACACATGTGGTTCAGGAAGCGGCTGATGTTGCCATAGAAACGGGCGTCGATGCAGTACTGATCTTCAGGCTGGGACAAAAAAAACACAACGAGGAGATAAACACAGGGGCTTTTAGAAGCACTCAGGTTTTATTCAGGTTTAATGTAATTGAACTGGATTTAATGTGATAAATGGAGAATAATTATGAATTTAAAATAGATTTTATTGTGAAATTCACCTTATCATCCAGGCTGAACAGGTAAGCGTCGTTTTGTCTGGTATCTGCTTCACCTTCAGAGATGATCTCACCAACGTACCTGTTGGAAATCAGTCAGAGGAAGAAATGTTCTGCAGTTAAAGAAAGAAAAATAACATTATGAACTATTATTATTATTATTATTATGGAGAAAGGAAGGAAACAAAAACTACAGAAGTTCAGGGTCGTTCATTAACCATGTGAACTCATTGTGTTTTATCTTCTCTACAGAAGATAAAAAAACACAAAATTATTCATAATCCATATATTTGAATTACAGATGAAACGATTAATCAATTATTAAAATAATTGTCAAATAGTTTACTAATAGATTAATGGCTACCTGGATATAATGACGAAAAAAAAGGCAATTTGGTGGAAAAAAACATTTTCAAAGCAACAGTTAAACGAAAATATACAGATTTTGCATTTAAGATAAAAACACATTTGTTTGTAAATATTTTTTAGCCAAAACTCGTCAAGTTGTTTCGTTTTAGCTTCATCTGCTCCGGATTTACAAACAAAATGCAAAAGTTTTGCATTTTAGGCAACAAAAATGTTTATTTTCTTATATATTACATAAAAGGGCTCAAGTGGTTAAATGAAAAATCTGTAGAATATGCCACTTCTTTTACTCGATTAATCGATTAATCGTCAGAATAATTGCTCAATTACTAAACTGATTGCTCGTTGTATCACTAAAAAGTGAAGCTGGTGTTTATAAGAAGTTAAGAAGCTCCCAGTGTTCCCAGTTTCTGTAAATTATTCATTCAAGGTGAAACAAATTCACACAAAGTGATCTGATGCCAGAGAGACGTAACATCATCTCCACCTAGTGGCCTGCTTGTGTCACTGCAGCTGTAAGTTTTTACCACATCCAACATTTTTGTGTTGCTGTGTTGCGTTAAACTCACTCGCAGACGAAGCTCCCCTGTGGAATATCCTGCAGGGTTCGGACTCCCCAGCCTTTGTTACCGGTTCTGAAAACCTGGAGTCTGACCCTAAAGAGTTAAAAACATTTAAATCACAACAGTTTCTCTCTTCCTGAAAAGCAAAACAACTTTTTATTATAAACAAAATTTTATCTGAGCACGCTGAGACTCTCTGGAGTCACCTGAGTCCGTTTTGTACGACGCGGTTCTTGCAGGTCCTCCAGCAGGAACACGCGTGGTTGCACTCAAAGATCAGCGGCGGCTCCTCACGACAAAACTCAGGCAGCAGGCAGCCGCTCTGCTCGCCCAGAGACACAGGAGAGGAAGAAATGAAGCCGGTAATGTGCATCACTGTAAAAAACACTTTAAAAACTCAACAAATCTAATGTTTTTCTGCCTGTTTCTGTCTGTTAAGATGGTCTAAATCAGAAGTTTGTCAAGTTTTCTGGAGATTACTTAGGGCATTAATGGGAGGAATTAGCATAGATAAGTTATTACCATTGGCTAGGCTAGCATTAGCCCTGAATAGGTTAACAACTGGGCTGCACAGTGGCGCAGTTGGTAGCACTGTTGCCTTGCAGCAAGAAGGTCCTGGGTTCGATTCCCGACCGGGGTCTTTCTGCATGGAGTTTGCATGTTCTCCCTGTGTATGCGTGGGTTCTCTCCGGGTACTCCGGCTTCCTCCCACAGTCCAAAAACATGACTGTTAGGTTAATTGGTCTATCTAAATTCTCCCTAGGTGTGAGTGTGTGTGTGAATGGTTGTTTGTCCTGTATGTCTCTGTGTTGCCCTGCGACAGACTGGCGACCTGTCCAGGGCGTACCCCGCCTCCCGCCTGGAACGTGGCTGGAGATAGGCACCAGCAACCCTCCCGACCCCATTAGGGACAAGGGTGGACAGACAATGGCTGGATGGATGGATGGATGGAGGTTAACAACTAGCAGGCCTAGGCTGGTGGCCTCTTCTGTCCATTAGCATAGATAGGCTGGTTTTAGCATTGACTAGCCAACATCAGCCTTGGATAGGCTAACAGTTAGCATGCCGTGTCTGATGATGAACTGGATTGCCACCGCATCTTCTGCCCATTAGCACAAATACATTGGTATTAGCATTGCATGGTTAGCATTAGCCTTCGATAGGGAAGACTCTTCATTGGCTAAAGCTAACAGCTAGCATGCCTAGCCGTGCCACCCACTGGATTGTCTACTTTCTGTGCTCTGCTGTCCATTAGCACGTTAGCATTTAATAGGCTAGCTGTAGTCTTTATCAAGAAAGCAACTTGTGCTTTTTAGATAAAGACACCACATCTGTCAGTGACATACTTTAGATTCAAAGTCCCTAAGTTGGGGCCGAGTGAAGAACTTTACTGGTCCGGTCCGATAGAACACGTTTGGGATGAATTAGTCCTGAGACCGCAAGCAGCCAATTGCGGAGAATTTAAAAGCCTGGATGCCCCGATGGGAACCACTTTAGAGTTCTGGCTGCTTGGAGGAAACCTAACAGAAATATGAGAGTTTTTCCAGAACATGCTCGTCCTCACCTTGTCGTACCAGCGGCGCAGACTCAGCTGTCCACACATGCAAATGCTGGTAGAACAATCTTCTTTACAAACACAGTACTGTGAGGAAAAACAGAGACATCAGTTAGTGACTCTGCTGAACTCTTTATTTCCTCTAAAACACCAGAAGACCTCAAACCCACCTGCAGGTGTGTGATGTTCCGGTCGATGTTCATGGGCGACGTGACGCAGTTTTCTGTGATGTATTTGTAGTCGTCTGGGATCGGCTCGCTGTCCACAGAGTTCACATAAGGAATGGAAACTTGCTCCTGGCCTAAAGATATGTCACTGCCAACAGAAACACACCATGTTTCTCTCTTAAAGCTCATTCTTTGTCTTACTGCTGAGCAAACTGCATCAAAGTCCCAACCTGTGAAGCAGTTTCTCTTCGGTCCGCCTGAGCCGTCCATTTTTGGCGTCCCTCTCCCTCTTGTGTGCATGCAAGGCGCCCCAGGCCTTGGAGTTGTGGCTGCAGCAGTCCGGAGGAGTCTCTCCCTCGCGGTTCTTCAGAAACACATTAGCTCCTCGAGACAAGAACAGCCTGAGGAGACAAAACCCGATTTCACACAACCGCCCTGCTCTGCAGCAGCTTTTAGAACTACAGACACGCATTTTTGCTTTAGGTTTGAAATGATTAATCGGATTAATTGTCAGTAAACATCATTGTCCTTGGTTTTAAACTAAAAGGAACTCCACATTTTATCTTTGTTTGAGGCAACTGAGGTCCTGTGGAATATGGAAAATTATTTGCCAGCAGGGCTGAAATGATTAATCGTGATTAATCAATTATTGAAATAATGGTCTACTAATTTAGTAAGTAATCGGAATAAAAAGACTCAAAAAAGGCAGTTTAATGAAAAAAACATATTCAGGACAGTAATTCAGTCAAAACTGTACAAAGAATAAATACATTTTGCAATTAAGATAAGAACAGCTTCTCCTGTAAATATATTTTAGTCAAAACTCCTCAAGAGGCACCACCATTAATTTATTAAACATTAGAGCTGCTTCTCCTAAACTTTCCACAATCATGTGATTCAAACTGCGTCCAGAGGAGAAAACGGTGATTTCAGACTAGAGTTGAAACAATTAATCGGATTAATCGATTGAAATAATCGCCAACTAATTTAGTAATCAATTAAACGTTAATTTGAGTGTACAGATAAAAAAAACCATTTGGTGTAAATAATAACACATTCAGAGCAACATTTAAGCCAAAATATACAAAAACATGTACATTCTCTATTTAAGATAAAGAAAAACCTTTTTTAGTAAAAACGTTTTGGCCAAAACAAACTCAGCTCAAATTCACTAAAGGAATGATTTTCAGGCAATATGTTGTTTCTTTTCTTATTTAAAAAAAAGAATTCAATTATTTGTTTATTTGTATTTTTTTATGTATTAAATGATTAAATGAAAAATCTGTAGAATGCACCGAGTTTTCATTTGATTAATCGTCAGAATAACTGATCGATTAGTAATCATTAGTTGTAGATTCACTATAGGAATCCCTAGGCTTGCATTTTAGGAAATAAAATGTTTATTACTTATTTGAATCTTTTAATACTTTTCTAATATTGTACAAAAAGGTCTTAAGTGGTTAAATGAAAAAAATGAGAATATTGTGCCTTTTTTTTATCCGATTAATCGATTAATCGCAAGAATAACTAGTAGGTAGGATTAGTAGGATAATCGTTATTTGCAGCGTTATTTTGTGTCGTTTGGAGCTGGAGTTGTTTACTTGACACAGTCCAGGCGGTTTTCCCGCGCGGCGATGTGCAGAGGAGAGTCTCCGTGGACGTTGACGGCTTGCAGGTCACACTGGGCGTTCAGGAGAACCTCGGAGATTTCCACGCTGCCGGAAAACGCCGCCCAGTGAAGGCAGATGTTTTTCTCCTGGAAAAAAAGAGCAAACAAAATGTTTGTTTAGTTTCCATGTAAACCCAAAGCAAAAGCAAAACCCGCCCGGACCGACCTTATCCCTGATGCTGATGTCGGCTCCTTTGGACAGAAGCAGCTTCACCTGGTCCACATGTTTGTACTCGGTGGCCCAGATCATGGCTGTCCAACCGCCATCATCCTGCAGAAACAGGAAATAACCCCAGATTAGATCTGTTTCTGGAAGGAAAATCTTATTTCTTTATCTTTATCCATCAGTCAGACAATGAAAAACAACAACAAAAAAAACCCGGCTCAGTTGCAGGAGGAGAGATGGAAGTGTTTAGAAAATTCTGCGAACAAAAACATGTTTTAATATTCCTGCTGATCCAGAATCCAGTTTTCAAGGTTATTTGTTTCTCAGATTATTTTTAAAGCAAATAAAAACATCAGTATAGATTTATGGGTTGAGTTTCTGCAGCTTCGCGGATATAAAAGAGGAAACCTGTAAAAACGACAGACTGGAAGAAAAGACAGAAGGATGGATGGAGGGATGAAGAAACGATCTGAATACTAGAAAGACAAAGATAAACAACTGAAAGATGGACAAATAGGAAAAAAATAGATAAGTGAATGGATGAATGAACAGGTGGATGATGGATAGTTAGAAAAGTCAGTAAATGGATGAACGACAGAACAAACAGATGGATGGATGGATGGATGGATGGACAAATGAATTGAGGATTAAAAGACAGACGGATGGATAAACGGACAGACCTTTGAAATAGGTGACCTGTCTCTTCAAATAGTGACCTGTCTCTTTAATAGTGACCTGTCTCTTTAATAGTGACCTGTCTCTTTAAATGTCTTCCCCTGGTTTGCAGACTGAAGCTGCTCTCACCTGACAGTTGACGTCCACCAGCCCAGTGGACAGAAGGTGCTCCACCACGCTGTAATGACCAGACTTGGCCGCTAGGTGGAGACATGTGAACCCTTCAACATCCTGTGAGGAGCAGAAACCCGGTTCAGACCCAAATGTTTCCCTGAAGTCCCGGATGTTCTGATGGCAGACGCACCTTGTGCATGGCGCTGGCTCCGGCCCGCAGCAGGTACAGCACCACCTCCATGTGGTTGTTCTCACACGCCTCCATCAGCGGCGTCCGCTGGTCTTCGTCGCACATGTCCAGGTTCGCTCCGGCCTGAACACGAGCAGCACCAGGACACAATCAGAACCAGAACCGGGGTTTGGATCGACCACCGAGAGTCGAGAGTTTACCCCACCTGAACCAGCATGTGGCAGATGTCGGCGTAGCCTCCCTCAGCGGCGGCGTGGAGCGGCGTGCGTTTGTTCTGGGAGTCCATCTTGAAGTTCGGGTCGGTACCGTCCACTAAAAACCAACAACACGACACGTCAAATTCCTGACAGAACATGGAGCTACACAGAATAATCCTGAATAAAACGACATTTCTGTTGACATTTTAAAGCATTTCTTTCCTTATGTTTTGATGAATCATTCAGGCTTGAAAGGTCGCAAATTTAAAGAAACCAGAAAATTCAGCAAAAGAACTATTTAAAAAAATTATTTTTTAAATTTCTGTCAAACCTGCTAAGAGCTTTTTCACATTTCGTCTTTCACAGCCACAAACTTTACTGCATTTATTGAGAATCTCTGAGGCAGAGCAACAAAAATCCCCAGAACAAAAAACACGTCGCTAATTTAATGTCAAGATTCTACAATTAAAATCAAAATTCTGAGAAAAAGTTCAAGAGAAGTAGAATTCTGAGATTAAAATCAGAATTCTAAAATTAAAATCACATTTCTGAGAAAAAAAAGAGAAAATTCTGAGAAAAAGTTTGGATTGCTGAGGTTAATATCAGAATTCTTAGAAAATATAATTTTGAGGAAAAAATTAAGAAACAAAGTCAGAATTCTGAGAAACAAGTAAAATCTCAGATTAAAATCAGGATTCTAAAATTAAAATCACACTTCTGAGATCAATAAGTAAATAATAAATAATCAGACAAAAACAAAACCAGATTCGTTCGGAGCGCCGAGGTGAAGCTCCACCCACCCAGCATGAGCACCACCTTCTTCAGCTCTCCCTGTTTGGCCGACAGGAACAGCTGCTTGGGGTGAAATCGCAGCTTCTTGGGTCTGACAAGAGAAGAAGAAACGGGTCTCAGGTCATGGCGTCTCTGCGGCGTCGATAGAAGAAGAGCGGCTTACTTCTCCGTATCCAGGGCGACCAGGACACTCTCCAGAGTTTCTTTAGTTGTTCCTAAGGGCAGCGTAGGTGGCGCTATCGTTCCGATTCCAGACTGCAAAGACGTCTGGCGGGACGACCCTGGGATGGCTGGGTCATCCGGGTCCGGAGCGGGATGGGCAGACAGCGAGCTGTCGGCTCGGCTGCTGACTTCAGCCACAGGAGACAAACAGGAAGAGCTGCAGAAGGAAACAATCCTCACTGATTAGCTTAGCTTCATTAGCTTAGCTTTATTAACTTTGTTAGCTTATCTTTGATAGGTTAGATTTGTTAGCTTGGTTTTGTTATCTTAGCTTCGTTAACTTACCTTTGTTAGCTTAACTTCATTAGCTTAGCTTTGCAAGCCAAACATCGTTAGCTTAGCTGCTAGTTTAGCTCTGTTAGCTTAGGTTTCTTAGCTTAAATTTATTAGCTTAGCTTTATTAACCTAGCCTTTTTGGCTTATCTGTGATAGCATAGCTTTGCTAGCTTAGCTTCAATAACATAGCTTTCCAAGTATAACTGTTAGATTATTTAACTTAACTTTATTAGCTCATCTTCTTTAGCTTGGGCCTGTTAGTTTAGCTTTGCAAGCCAAACCTGGTTAGCTTAGCTAGGTTAACTTCATATTGTCAGCTCATCCTCTGTAGCTTAACTTCATTAGCTTAGCTTTGCAAGCCTAACTTCATTAGCTTAGCTAACTTTGTTAGCTTAACTTCATTAGCTTATATCTCTGTCATCTTATCTGTGTTAGCTTAGCTTTAGCCCCTAGAGGGATGGTGTTCCAGCTGGACTCTGACCTGTCGGTCGTTGTGTCTGCTCGGCCCTCAGGAGCCCCTGGTGTCGCCGGGCCCTTGGCCTGCGCCGGAGGAACGGTGGATGTGGTGTCGGCCTTGGCAATGGTGACCTCCTTGGCCTTGGTGGCCTCCTCCCCGCAGTGCGGACAGAAACTCTGACCCTTCAGCATCGAGGCGCACGCCTGGTGGAAGCGGTGGGAGATGCTGACGTCCGGCTGGCACTCCATGAACGTCCCCTACAAAAACCCCCCACAAATAATGAATGATCCCAGTCCTCCCAGTCCTCCCAGTCTCTCCCAGCTCCCCTGAACTCACGGCTCTGCAGAAGAACCCACAGCCGGGGCAGCACTGGTGCTTCACCATGCCGCTGCGGTGATCCTCGCACAGAACCAGCAGCTGGACCGAGTTGGACGGACGCATCATCTCGTGCTTCAGGACGGCGCCCTGGCAGCGCGTCAGCTGGCCGTCCACGCTCTCCGTCGCCATGCACTTCCTGTCCGCCAGGATCAGAATCTCGCGGCTTTTCGGCGTCTCCATGCGGCAGCTGCAGAGCGGCAGCTCCTGCGCCTCCTCGATGGCCGACCCGGAAGGTTCTGGACACAATCAAAACAGAAAGTATTAAAAAAACATACAACTTCTACATCCGCCACATAGCTGCTTCCTGCACAAAAAACACAGAATCCTTCAGAGAAACGGCTAATTCTCATTTCTGTCAGTTTGTGTGTTAAATCAGTGGCTGGTGGGGAACAGTGCGCCCTCTGCTGGCTGAGAGAGGGATGACAGGAAGAAGGAAAAGGGAGGAAGGAAAGATGAAAAGGAAGAATAGAAGGGGGCTAAAAAGGGAAAGAAGGATGACAAGGGAGAAAAAAGGAAAGGATGATAGAAGAAATGAAAGAAGGAACATAAAGAGAAAAAGGGAAGGAGGAAAGGAAAGAGGCTAAAAAGGAACAAAAGAAGGATGAATAGGTAGGGGAAAAAGGGAGGAAGGAAGACACAATGGAACAAGACAAAGAAAAAAAGGTCAAATGAAAGGAAAAATAAAACAGAAGGAAGGATGAAGTAAGGAAGAAAGGAAGGAGAGAAAGAAGGAAGGAAGGATGAAAATTAAGGAAGGGAAAATGAAAGGAAGGAGGTGAAGTAGGACACAAATGAGGAAGAAAAGTATGTAGGAAATGACAAACGAAGAGAAGAAGGAAGAATAGGAGAAACGATGGTGGATAAAGTACATAAAAAACAACAAGGGAGGAAGGAAAGAGGGACAATTCAGACGGGACAAAAGAAAGACAAGAAACATAAAATGCAAGGATAAAGAAGGAAGGTAGGATGCAAGGAGGAAAAGAAGTGCACAAGAATAAAAGGGAAAAAGAAGGAAATAGAAAGGGAGGGATGAAGAATGAAAGAAAAGGGTTGAAGGAAGGATGGACATAAAAGACGGAAGGAAGGGAAGGACACATGAGGAAATGAAGGTGACAAAGAAGGAAGCATCTTTAGTTCTATTCAGCAACTGGAACCGGACTCCTGCGGATTCCAGATTGGTTCTGAGCTCACCTCTGCTGTGCGACGACTTGCTGAGGTCGACGCACTCGGACGGGAGGATCTCTGTGAACTCCTGACCCGACGTCTGGGGCAGAACATCTGTCTCCGGTTCTAAGCAAAACAGTCGGCAGTAAGACACAGAACCGGCGACCGAGTTTCAACAAACGAGTGGCATGTGTGTCGACCAATCACCTTTGGCTGTCATCCTTCGTTTCCTCTTCCTGGACGGTCTGAGCCAGGCGCCGTCTGCTTTTGACTTCTTCTTGAGTTTCTTCTTCAGGCTGGACTCGAAGCTCTGAGACGGGCAGGTCGGACTCGGTCAAGAGATCATTCCAGAAACATAGAACCCGACAGAGTATTATCTGTTATCCTGAGGAATCAGAGGAACGCCCTACCAAATCCGACTCCGTGCCTTCCTCCTCCTCCTCTCCCTCGTCTTCTTCGGAGTCTTCGGACTCGTGCTCATCCTTCACCTCCAACAAGAAAAGGTAAAACATGTTTCCTGAACATCAACTGAAGATTCAACTACATCTGATCCAAACTTCATCCAAACTCCCCAATACAGCAGAAAGCCGTCTCATCCAACTGGCTGATCGGAAGTAGAGACAAATCTTCCTCTCCCACCTGATCAGCAGATTCAGGGGTTTCTTGAAAAGCTGATGTTTGCGTCTTGTACTTGTCGCAAGCAGTGACGTTTTTCCATCCCCCAAAAAATGGATTGTGTTTTCTGACACTAGTAGTTCCACCTTAACTGTATCATTGTCCTACGGATCTACAACTGAAGGGGACCAGGAATGTCATGGCGAGTGTTTGCATTCCCTATGGGACTCTCACGAGGCAGAAGTGGTTAAACCCAAACACCTAACATGGTGTCAGACTAGTGCAATGACAAACGTGATGCAAGCAGTGACGGTTTTCTGTCACCCAGTCTATGTACTGTGTTGTGTGGCGCCAGTAGTTCCATCTTAACCGTACCATTGTCCTATGGACACAACGGAAGGGGCCCAGGAATGGTGAGGTACAGTTCAGTACACCACTCTATGGTCTGGATTATTCAGGAGAGTGTTTCCATCAACAATTGGACCTTCAACAGGTAAAACGCCTAACATGGCATCATAGTAGTTCGTCAACAAACATGATGCAAGCAGTGATGGCTTTCTGTCTACCACCCAATGGATTGTGTTGTGAGACAGCAGTAGCTCCGGATCAGTACGGTACGGTGCAACACTTCACAGCCGCATTCAGGAGAGCATTTCCACCACCAGTTGGACTCGCACTTATTGTAACGACGACAAAGTCCAAAGTAGGCCCTGCCCACATTAGTCTCCATTTGTAGAAACTTCACAGTTCTTTCCTGTTTTTCAGAATCTCTTCATGTGTCATGGAAGTGGAACGACAAATGTGACGCACTAGTTTGTCTTGTACTTGTTGCAACTATTAGTGATGTATTTCTGTCCCCCAATCAGTGGACTGTGTTGTATGATGCACAGTAAATGTTCTGTACCGTCAGCCAAACAATTGTCGATTGTATGAGCCGCTTTATCAATTAAAGCAGACCAAACCTTCTACATATGCCTGGCTTTAACTGGTTCATTCATACTCGTACGATGACAAACGTGATGCACGTAGTGACGTTTTCCTGTCCACCAATCAATGGACAGTGTTGTGTGACGCCATTAGCTCTGCCCTAACCGTACCATTGTCCATTGGACCTACAACTGGATGGACGTGTTCCTCTCCCACCTGAGCAGCAGATTCAGAGGTTTCTTGAACAGCTGGAAGGGTTTGCTCTGCAGGCTGCCTTCTCGTCTCCTCTTCAGACTCCATGTCCTCCGACTCGTCTTCCTCGGACGCGTTCACCACCTTCTCCCCGTTCACGTTGGCCGCCTCCCTCTTCTGGAAGCCAGGAGATTTATTCAGCAGTGTTTAAAACTTGGTAAAGAATATGTAACAGCAATATTGGAAATATACTGCTCAAAAAAATAAAGGGAACACTTTAAGTGTTAAACACCTGTTTAAGTGTTCCCTTTATTTTTTTGAGCAGTGTACATTAAAAGACAAATAAACCAATAATTAAATGTATTTTTTGAATGAGAAAATAAACATTTTATTTGCCTGAGATCCAATGACAAAATGTGAAGAGCTCAACTCTTTTTGCTTGACTTAACATCAAGGTGCTCAATAAGAGATTTTTTCGAACCAGGTAAAGTTAAAATAGGCACTTATTTATAGAGTTTGGGGTAGAGGATATTTACAGACAAAGATTTATTTTTATTTTAAATGCATAATGTATTAGTTTTTGTAAATTTTTAGCATAACTGCTGCTCTGACCGTGTGTTTTTCTTTCAGCAACTGGTCCTTTTAGACCATTAACGATTAATCAATGACTAAATTAGTTAATTATTTTAATAACCGATTAATAATTAATACAACTGACCATTCCAGTCCTCATGTGAAATCTTTGATGTCTTCTCTGGACGAAGTTTGAATTACAGAATTATGAAAATTCTGGGAAAAGCAGTTCTGATTTTTAATGGGTGTAATTGGGGATTAAACTGAATGGAAGGAGCTAAAACTATATTTACAGACAGGTATTTTTATCTTACATGCAAAATGTAAATATATATTTTTTGCATAGTTTAGTTTAATTACTGCTCTGAATCTGTTTTTTAGTCACCAATGGGCCTTTTTGAGTCTGATTACTGTGATTAATCGGTTAATAAATTAGTTGACAACTATTTCAATTACCAATTAATCACAATTAATCATTTCAGCCCCATTTTTATGTAATCTTAACAAGCAGAAATCACTTCAATAGAACCTGTAGACTGTTAAAGCTCCTTAAACATTTCCAGAATGCTTCTCAGCTACAGTTTTGACTTAATTACTGCTCTCAGTATGTTTTATTGTAATCATCAATGGGCCTTTTTAGAGACTCCGATTAATCGATTAATGAATTAGTTGACGGTTATTTCATCCATCCATTTTTTAACACCCATCTCCCTAGTGGGGTCGGGAGACGGTTATTTCAGTTACTGATTGATCACAATTAATCGTTTCAGCCCTATGTTCATGTTATCTGGACCTGTTGGGTCTTTGCAGACTGCTGCAGCTCCTTAAACATTTCCAGCATGGTTCTCTGCTTCAGCACTTTGGTTTTCTTCTTGGGAACCAAGCTGTACGTCCCCATCCTCCTCTTCTTCTTCCGGGATGAAAACACCGTTGAGTACGGCCCTGGGTGAGAGAAGAGGAAACCATCCCAGTGCATGCAAGCTGTGAGTCTGAACATGGGTCATTGGGGCGAGTCGTACCTAGGCGAAGCTTGGCAGGAGCTGGAGAATCTGCAGGAGCTGCCGGCTCTGTGGGAGCTGCTGGTGAAGCAGTGTGTGCTGAAGCTGGCGTTTCTGGTGGACTCTGAGGTAGATGGTTCGGCGCAGGAGCCGGCGGCGGCGGAGACGACTTCTGCACATCCGGTGCGACTGGAGAATCCGATTTGACACTGTTTGCTTGTCTCAGCTCCTTGTTGATGAGCTGCAGGCGACAGAAACAATAAAATGTGAGGAGCTGCTCTGTGGCGCCGTGAGGGTTACAGTCACGGCTGATTGCTTTGGGTTTTATCACTAAACTCTTCTTTATATCAAAATGTTACGTTCCAGGGTCAAATGCTTCCTTTTTTTGTGCTTTTGCTGCTTCTTTAAACATAAATACAAAGATTCAAGGAGGAGGTTTCCCCTGAGATCAGACTTAAATATCCCAACAACCAAAAAAGTAAGAAGATGGATGGATGTGTCCTCCCTCCTTCAATTCTTGTGGCTTCCTTTCCTTCTTTATTCCTTTCCTTCCTTCCTTCTCATCTCTATTGGCTGATAAAAAAGTGGATCGGTTCATCCCTACTAAAGATTATTCAAGACTTTTCAGCTGTTTTGTACATTTATGTTAGACAGATAAAAGTTGAACTTGTGTGTGGCAATGATCAATAAATCGATTAATAATAATAAATTAAAATGAATTTAATCATTTCCATTTGCACAATTAAACATCTTTCTCTGGATGATGAAACTCTTCAGTCTGGTGTTTTGGTCTCAACTTTGAAGGATATTTTTATTTACACAACTTTATAATTCATTTTATTTGTTGTTTTCTTTATTTATTCTGGATCTTTAAAATGTTTTTCAGTTCCAGTGTTAAATGTTAATTGAAATTTAAGGTTTATTATTATTATTATGCCATTACGGTTCTAATAATTGAAAAATGGTCTGAAAACAACAATATAATCGTTAATTGTGATAATTTCCGGGATGATTTATCGTCCAGGATCATTTGTTGGGCCCGTTTGTGGTTCAGACGTCAGAAATGAAGGAGGTGATCGTACCTTCTGCGCCGGGCTGACCGCCGGTCTCGACATGGTCTTCCTCGCTCTGTGAACAGTAACAGGCGGTGGAATCGTGACGGGACTTGAAGCAAAGCCGTTTTTAGCGTCCAACATATTCCCCGTGCCGGGGTCGGTCCTTAAAGCGCCTGAACTCTGGGCGCCTCCCGCCACCGCCGCCGTGGCGTTGAGGGGTTTGACTGTCTGCCCCCCTGACGGCGAGCCGCCCGAAGGCAGCCTGTTAGTCCTGAAAGGGAAAGAAACCCCCGAAGCGGGCGCCGCGTCGCCGTCCTGCTGCTGCTCCTTAGCCAGGATGAACCCATTGCTTCCAGTTACGGATCCGTGCGGCGTCTCCGTCTCTGCCGTGCCGTTTTCGTTCACCGCCGTCTTGATGCCGCTAACCGCCAGGTCCGCGTGTCTGCTGCCGTCGTCACTTTCCGCGCCGTTAAGCATGATGGCCTCCGCCGCGGCCGGAGAGGTGCGTCCCGCTGCTGATGCTACGTCTTTGTCCTCGTCTGAGGCAGGAAGCAGAAAAATAACATCAAACCAATCGGAACCAAACCGAAACCATTCAGGGTTTGATCTGGAGTCTGACCTGACTTCTCCTCTCCATGTTTCGGTGGATCCAGTCCCTCTTTCTTTGGAGGTGCAACGTTTTCCACGGCTAAACCAGCGGGCTGCAGACAAAGAAGAAGAAGAAAGTCCATCAACCATTAGTAGTCACTTAATTTACCTTGAAAAAAGCAACAAAAACGAACCTACAACACCTTTAAAATATAATCATCTTTATCGTGAAAGATGTCAAGATATTAAACAGAAATATGGTATTGAAAATAGAGATTTTTTTGTTTTTTACAAACCCGACACTATTTAGAAAAACAAAGAAAGATGAACCAGACAGGACAAGTCAAATCAATCAACCTCCATTAACAAATTAATAACCAAAATGTACAGGAAGCTACAAAACCTGGAGGGAGAGGAAATGTTATATATCAAGGTAACCATCAAATTCACACTGAAGACTGGTCAGGAATATTAAATAACTGTTGATGAAGGGAAGAAAGTTACATGTTTCTTCAAAACACCGACCCAGAGGGGCAGAAATGCAGAAAGGTCACGCTGGAGGTCAACTGGGTCGAAACAAGCTGGTCATTTTCACATCTTTCTGAGCCGAACTAAGTTACAAAGGCTGGAGATTATTATTATTGGGGCCAATTTTGATTTAAACATTGAGAAAATGTTCCTGGGCAAATGGCCAAAGTGAGTAAAGCGGATTGAGACCACTTAAAAAAATCAGTTTCTCTGATTTTAGTCTTTATAGTTATATAAAATGAACATTGTTCTTTTATTCTGTGAGCTGCTCCAAGCAAACATGTAGTATTTATTTGCAGAAAATGAGAAATGGTCAAAATAAGGAAAAAGATGCAAAGAAAACAAGTTCATGTTCATCTAGAAACAACAACACGAATGTTTTAACTCAGGAAGAGGTCAGAGGTCAATATTCAGAGGAATAACCAGGAGGTTTTCATTGGGGTTCAGTGCAGTGGTAGCTTCATATTTTATGTTTAATACAATGATAATTGCCGGTAAAGAAGCAATCATTCGGAGAAGGATGAATGTCATTCAGGACGTTCTCCGGATGGAGGAACTGAGATTTGAGCTACATCTGAATCTAATGAAAACGAGGTCGGGTCCGTTGTTCCTGTTTAGTATTGAAAAGTTGCTTCAAAATGTTTTTCTTTCCCACTTTTTAGGAAAACAGACAAAAAAATACAGGATACCAGATATTTAATAATAACATGAACTGAGAAGAGAATTGTAAAAGATTGTGAACTACATTTTCTTCACTTTCCTAATTAAAGTAAAGTTTAATTGAACAATATGAAGCTAAAACAAAATGTTAGCACCGAAAAAGATCATTTCTATTTTTTGTACATTTTTTTTCAACTTACTCGTACTCTCTCCCATAAACTAAACCAGAGGTACAAGAAAAAATACCAGCTATCATTTAAGAACCTAGACAATAAAAAAATACAATTTCTTTCAGTTTTTTTGTGACGCCATCATGAGTGTAGAGTAAAGAGAGACCAGATCTGTCAGCAGCTCGAAAGCATTTCTCACAAATCCATCAACCGTCTCCAACGTTTGCTAAAAGTCCAAAACTCTTTCACTCCAGGAAGAAACAAAGAACATTGAGATTATCGGGTGAAACCATTTCAGCACAAACATGAGAGGAAAGCAGCTTCAGGTCAGCCTGACCTTTAACAGCAGCCCAGCCAGCGTTAATGACAAGAGTCAGAGCTCTCGTCTATCTCACGGAGGCCGAACAAAGCCGATTCTGAGTCAGACTTTCCCTGACATGGAGGAGCAAATTGTTTCCTTTCAAACCGGCCCAATCAGAGGACTGGTTTGTCAATGTCTGCACATTGACAAACCAGTCCACACTGTTTCTCGTCAAGGATTTCTCTCCTTTACCTGCAACTCAGACCCAAACTGGAACCGTCAGAGCAGACCACCACAGACCCTACACCCAAGGCAGACCAGCACCTTGTCAATCAGCAACAAGCTTTGCTCAACATCTGCCCTGCAGCACAAAAACTGAGGCTGTTTCCCAAAGACCGTCCAGTCTGAGTGGAGCTTGACCTGCCGCAGGAACACCTGGGAGCAGCAAGACCGGAGGAACACTGCTGCTTCCTCTTTTTACTCAAAGGAAAACACAAAACCCGGCCTCTTCCCTCCCCCTAGTGGTGGAAAGTGGAAGTGGCGTTGGATTCAGTAGGCAGAGAGAGACGGAGGGGGGAAGGGAGGCAGAGAAAGCTGTCTGCAGAGCTCCGCCATTTCACAACCAGACTGTTTACTGACATGGCTCGGCCATTGCAGCGGTTTTCCACTAGATGGAGGACTGAAGGGGTTGGGAAGCTGGTGGATTGGAAACCTGAGGAATCTCCAAACCTGAGGGAGGAGATCAGCAGTCCTGAAGGCCTCAGTTAACAAGAAAACATGGTAGATTAGACCAAAGCTGCAGCTGGAGCTTAAAGTCATTAAAGGCCTGGAGGTTGACAACAACCAGGTTCCATATTTTGTAGAGAAAATGGGAATTTTACAGAGCTTCAATCATTCAGTATCTCTCCAACGTGAGTCTGGTATGTGAAGGCCTGTGACCTATCTTTAGATCTGTTCCAAGAGGCCTGAAAACGCGTCACAAAGTATGAACGCTTTTCTCAAGGACAGTTTACTCTGAAGGAAACGCCTCAACATTCAGGCACCAACTGGTGATTTGAAACTTTTCAGACGTTCACATTGCTCTGATAATGTGTTCATTTCTTTGTGACCTCTTTGTGATGTCACACCAACAAACCTTAATGTGTTTTAGAGAAACTATGCAGATCTTTTCCAGACAGATCTTTTCCTTTTTCAGGTGCATTCTGTTTCTATTTCATAATAGAAACAAAACAGTTCTAACTCTGTTTCTATTTGGTAAATTGATGGAAATATGAATGTGTTTTGGTGCCAAATGTGGGAATGAACCCCAGGACAAAAGGTAAATGTTCCATACAAAATGGACATTTACCAACATATTTGATTTGTATTGTTGGTTTTTGATGATGTCATACTGATAAAATGTAATGTTTGTTTCTGATTTTCCAATTAACAGGTCTGAACATCTTAGAAGTTCGCCGCTCAGTTCCTGCTGTCCTCCAACCATAAAACTATAAAATTGTTGAAAATAAGTGAAAGAGACATTGACACGTTTGACCAATGTGCGAGATTATACATGAACAAAATGGCTGCTGTCGGGATCGAACTGTTTGAGATCGAGAAGAAAAATGGGGCCGATCTCATACTAAGACATAGTTAACTACCTAATGAACATGAGGAATGTGTACAACATGTTGGAGCTTCAGGGCCTGACCGCAGGGCCGCATACAAGTAGCGTTTCAACGGATTTGTAAAGGACGTACGACCTCTTCGTGTGAATAATAAGGTTCTGGTGACTGGCTGAATAAGTCCATGTAGTAACAAACACGTAGGTCTACATGTCTATCTTAGCTAGCAGATAAAAGCTACGTTAGCTAAGCTAATTTTGCTAGTTCGGCAGTAAGTACTACAGTAAATACCTACCTTAGTAGTACACAGGGATGGGTAGAGAACTCAAAAATTGTAATCGAGTATCAGTTGTAATCTACTGATATTGTTTATCAGTTAGATCGGAAGGAATGCTGTGAGAGCTAGCTAAGCTTGTGGCTTGTTTATTGTCATAGCAACGGCCTACCAAGATGGCTGTCAGTTACAAAGTTAACGGAAGAGTCGGAACCATGTATTGGCGACTGTATGTTGTCTGTGACTTTTTATTTTTGTGTTTTATGATGTAAGACACTTTGAACTGTATTGTTGCTGAAATGTGGTGAACAAATAAACCTGAATGATTGATATAATAAAACAAGTCTTGTATAGACATGGACTTTGCACACATACTTAACAACAAAGACATTCATTTTTAAAGACATGCCAGCTAGAGCAGTAAAACTGAAACTGAGGTGTTTCGTCGTAATAATCGTTTTTGCATTTACACGGAAAAGCAGAAATCTGTAAGTCAGAGCTCGCTATGAGGTACAGAGGTGGTAGTATCATGTTGGGTTACACTTCATAAAACCAGTGGCATCATGAGGAAAAACTATTTAGTGAACATAATGAAGCATCATCTCAAGACTTCAGCCAGGAAGGTAAAGTTTGGTCGTCTTCCAGATGGACGGTGACCCAAAGCAAACAGCCAGATTAGCTACAAAGTGGCTTAAGAACAACAAAGTCAATATTTTAGAGTCCATCACAAAGACCTAATCTAAACCTCTTAGGACAGGGGGGGTCAAACTCCAGTCCTCAAGGGCCGATGTCCTGCAGTTTTTAGATGTGTCTCAGAAACACTGGAATGAAATAGTTTATTACCTCCTTGTGTAGATCAGTTCTCCAGAGCCTTAATGACCTAATTATTATATTCAGGTGCTGCAGCAGAGGCACATCTAAAAGTTGCAGGGCAACTCCAGGCCTTGGAGGACTGGAGTTTGACACCTGTGTCTTAGTAGATTTATGGGCAGAGCTGATGAGGTGTGTGGGAAAGTTAGCCTACAAATCTGACCCAGTTCTACCGGTCCTGTTGGGAGGAATGGGCCAGAACTCCAGAAAACTACAGTGAGAAGCCTGTGGAAGGACATTTTGATGCCAGTTTTAGAGTTTAAAATGTAATTCTACCAAAGAATGAAGAAATGTGAATATCTCCATCAATCTGGAATTATACAAAAAAATGCTAACAATGTCCTAAAAAAAAGAAAAAGATCTGCATAGTTTCTCTAAAACACATTAAGGTTTGTTGGTGTGACATCACAAAGAGGTCACAAAGAAATGAACACATTATCAGAGCAATGTGAACGTCTGAAAAGTTTCAAATCACCAGTTGGTGCCTGAATGTTAAGGCGTTTCCTTCAGAGTAAACTGTCCTTGAGAAAAGCGTTCATACTTTGTGACGCGTTTTCAGGCCTCTTGGAACAGATCTAAAGATAGGTCACAGGCCTTCACATACCAGACTCACGTTGGAGAGATACTGAATGATTGAAGCTCTGTAAAATTCCCATTTTCTCTACAAAATATGGAACCTGGTTGTTGTCAACCTCCAGGCCTTTAATGACTTTAAGCTCCAGCTGCAGCTTTGGTCTAATCTACCATGTTTTCTTGTTAACTGAGGCCTTCAGGACTGCTGATCTCCTCCCTCAGGTTTGGAGATTCCTCAGGTTTCCAATCCACCAGCTTCCCAACCCCTTCAGTCCTCCATCTAGTGGAAAACCGCTGCAATGGCCGAGCCATGTCAGTAAACAGTCTGGTTGTGAAATGGCGGAGCTCTGCAGACAGCTTTCTCTGCCTCCCTTCCCCCCTCCGTCTCTCTCTGCCTACTGAATCCAACGCCACTTCCACTTTCCACCACTAGGGGGAGGGAAGAGGCCGGGTTTTGTGTTTTCCTTTGAGTAAAAAGAGGAAGCAGCAGTGTTCCTCCGGTCTTGCTGCTCCCAGGTGTTCCTGCGGCAGGTCAAGCTCCACTCAGACTGGACGGTCTTTGGGAAACAGCCTCAGTTTTTGTGCTGCAGGGCAGATGTTGAGCAAAGCTTGTTGCTGATTGACAAGGTGCTGGTCTGCCTTGGGTGTAGGGTCTGTGGTGGTCTGCTCTGACGGTTCCAGTTTGGGTCTGAGTTGTAGAAAAGACTCAGACTGTCTGGTAAAGGAGAGAAAACGTTGACGAGAAACTGTCTGGACTGGTGTGTTTCCAGTTGTTTCTGCCTCCTTTGGGTCGTCTGATTGGGCCACTGTGAAAGGAAACAGTTTGCTCCTCCGTCTAGAGGAAAATCGAACCGAGTGCCTGCTTTGTTCTTCAGTTGTGAGCCCTGCTACCATTCAGATTAAAGACTTTGCTGCCAGCAAGCAGGAAAGCAATAAGTGCATTCATGCCTCAACTTTGTCAAGCTACTGTTCTTGTGTGGCAGCTATTCTTAATCCCATCACATTTGTTTGTCAAACGGTCCCTGAATGTCTCCTCGGAACAGGAGTCAAATCTCCTGAAGATCTGGAAACAACGGCCTCTAAACTCTTTTTTTCTTGAATGTTGCCTCATTGATTGACTGTAAGGAAGTGATTTTTGAGCAGCTGAAGCTGTGAGCATTGAAACAGTTGAAACCAGTTATTTGCATACACCGTGTAAAAAGAAGGTGAATCTGTTTCCCTCGTTTCTTACTTTACACCAGCTGGGATAATCAAAAAGCCAAGATGATGATGGATTTATAATCTCCTGAGAGGTTGATTAGGGAACGTAAGAAAACTTCTCACACACTTTGCATCCTTATCTGAAATAATGAAGAAACCAAAATAAATCAGCAAAACTATCCGGAAACAAATGAAGAGCTCCACAAGCCTCGTTCTTTCTTGGGTAAAACTTCAGGATCTGATTTAATTTTTTTATGCACAGCAACAATTTTTGAAGGTTCTTTGAAAGCATATGATTAATTACAACATGACTATAGTTTTACTTCCTCATATCAAAATTATACAAATTAAAATGTGTTTATCCTAGGGCTGCAAGTAACGACTATTTTAGTAATCGATTAATCTATCAATTATTCTGATGATTAATCAGATTTTTTTTATGACGTTCTACAGGTGTTTTAACAACGTAAGATTGTTTAATACAAAATTAGAAATACATTAAAAGATTCAGATAAAAAAATAATTCGATTACCTTTTTAAATAAGAAAAACATTTTACTGCCTAAAATGCAACACTTGAGTATTTCTGTAGTAAATCAGGTGAAGCTAAAACATTTATTATTTACAGACTAAAGTGTTTTTTATCTTAAATGCAAAATGTATATATTTTTACTACGTTTTTACTCTCAGTTTTTCACCAGATCAAGTTTTTTGACTCTGTTCATTAACGATTAATCAATAACTAAATCAACTGATGATTTACTCTGACTAATGGTTTATTTAAGCCCGGCTTTCTTCCTTGTTTATCAAAACAGTAGAGAAAGTAACACTGAGAATACGTGTTAATGTTAAATAACGGTAACTGTACAGTATTAATTTTCTTAAGTTGTAAATTTCCCCCTTACTTTAACGTCTTCATCTATTTTTAGACATAATTTTGCTTTCGCTGACCTTAAATTTGCTGACGGTACACCTGGATTTCCCCACTGTGGGACATAAAATCAAATTTCTCCTCTGATATCGTTTATAGAAGGGTGTACCTCTGAGCTGCTATTTTAAATAATTTGTTTTACAACTGCTTATTTTGGTGTGAGCTTCCATTTCTTTGTCAACTTGCTGTTGATAAAATAACATTATACAGCAAATTGGAGATAATTCTATACTAAATAAAGATGAATCTGGAGCATTAAAAACATTTTTTGTGTAAACAGCAGGGCTGCAGCTAAGAATTATTTTATAAATTGATTATTCTGATGATTAATCGATTAATCGAATGAAGAAATTAGCACATTCTGGAGCGTTTTCAATGAACCACTGAACCATTTTTTATGCAACATTAGAAATACATTAAAAGATGCAAATAAACATAATTCATTTCATTGTTTAGATAAGAAAATAAACATCTTATTGCCTAAAATGCATCAATATAACATTTGTTTAATGAATACTTGATCACTTAGAGCAAAGGATGCACCTGCAGCTAAAAATATTTCTCACATCAACATTTACAAAGTTCAGCTCTTTCTGTTAGACTTAAAGTCAATGCAATTTATGGCTGATCAGTGATTAATCTTTTGAATAAACCGATTAAAAATTGGTTAAGTTGAGATTTTATTTGCAGAATTTGACCCAGATGATGAAGCTTAAACTGAAACTTGAGGAGTTCTGGGTGAAATATATTAACAGACAAAGGTTTTTCTCATCTTCAATGCAAAATGTGTTCATCTTTTCTGCAATTTTGGTGAAATTACTGCTCTGAATATGTTGTTCTTTCAGCAAATGGCCTTTATTTTAATCTTTATACTGCAGATAACGATTAATCGATTACTATAAATTAGTTCACGATTATTTTAATAATTGATTCACCAAGATTAAGATGATTAATCAATCTAACCCTAATCAAATATTTAAAATATGTGATGTGCATCAACGGATTCTGTTAGTTTTCTCTTTTCCTGTCAACAGAAGGAAAAATAAACAAAACTGGAGGAGAAATTGGACTAAATTATACAGGAAAATGATTCTCAGATCCAGATTTACATTGACAGCTTCCCTGCTGTGGCGTCAACCTTCAAAATGAACAAACCAGGCAGGGATGTCTGTAGGAATCCAGAAATACCCAACAGAACCTGTGTGTTAACACATACAGACCAAAACGAAGGACAGAGTTTCCGGCTGCGCAGGCAGCAAATGTTCGCCTGTTTTTCATTTTCACTTCCCTGCACAAAAGATGCAGGTTGGCATGAAAGGAGTCGCTGCCTCTTTGTTGCAAAGTCTTCAATCTTTGGCTGCATTTCAGCACAAACATGAGAGGAAAGCAGCTTCAGGTCAGCCTGACCTTTAACAGCAGCCCAGCCAGCGTTAATGACAAGAGTCAGAGCTCTCGTCTATCTCACGGAGGCCGAACAAAGCCGATTCTGAGTCAGACTTTCCCTGACATGGAGGAGCAAATTGTTTCCTTTCAAACCGGCCCAATCAGAGGACTGGTTTGTCAATGTCTGCACATTGACAAACCAGTCCACACTGTTTCTCGTCAAGGATTTCTCTCCTTTACCTGCAACTCAGACCCAAAGTGGAACCGTCAGAGCAGACCACCACAGACCCTACACCCAAGGCAGACCAGCACCTTGTCAATCAGCAACAAGCTTTGCTCAACATCTGCCCTGCAGCACAAAAACTGAGGCTGTTTCCCAAAGACCGTCCAGTCTGAGTGGAGCTTGACCTGCCGCAGGAACACCTGGGAGCAGCAAGACCGGAGGAACACTGCTGCTTCCTCTTTTTACTCAAAGGAAAACACAAAACCCGGCCTCTTCCCTCCCCCTAGTGGTGGAAAGTGGAAGTGGCGTTGGATTCAGTAGGCAGAGAGAGACGGAGGGGGGAAGGGAGGCAGAGAAAGCTGTCTGCAGAGCTCCGCCATTTCACAACCAGACTGTTTACTGACATGGCTCGGCCATTGCAGCGGTTTTCCACTAGATGGAGGACTGAAGGGGTTGGGAAACTGGTGGATTGGAAACCTGAGGAATCTCCAAACCTGAGGGAGGAGATCAGCAGTCCTGAAGGCCTCAGTTAACAAGAAAACATGGTAGATTAGACCAAAGCTGCAGCTGGAGCTTAAAGTCATTAAAGGCCTGGAGGTTGACAACAACCAGGTTCCATGTTTTGTAGAGAAAATGGGAATTTTACAGAGCTTCAATCATTCAGTATCTCTCCAACGTGAGTCTGGTATGTGAAGGCCTGTGACCTATCTTTAGATCTGTTCCAAGAGGCCTGAAAACGCGTCACAAAGTATGAACGCTTTTCTCAAGGACAGTTTACTCTGAAGGAAACGGAGGAAACGTCGCCACTGGTTCTTTGTTGTCTTTATCTTCATTTTCAGAAAATATTTTTCCAGCTCTCTGTAGCCTCTGATTCGAAAACAGGACACAGACCCAATGCAAGAATAACATTAAAGCAATAAAAGCCACAAATTGGGAGAAATTTTAACAACTTTGTCAAGTCTGAATTTTGTTTCCCTTTGAGGAAAGACATGCTGTAAATCAGAGTACGTTCGTTTTGAGATCCGTCCACATACAGGATCCAACATGTAAACTCTCTGATGCCTTTTGGATAACTCGACACCGCCGCCAAACAACAATTATGGCTTCAATACATTAAGACTTTCAATTCGAGAATCGTCTTAAAACAGAAGAGGAACTCAAACCAATTGTTTTTATTTTAGAAACAATGAAGCAAGACTACATGTCCTCAAAGCACCTAAGGCCAACCGAGAAAGAGCACAGCATGTCTCTCCTCTTCTGTCTCAAGGAAGCATCATACCTGCTTTCTTCTCATGGCCTCCACTGAGAAGAAGAAGGCGTCAGAAAGGGAGAGGGGGAGGAGGAGGAGGAGTGCGTGGGGTAAGAGAGGAAGAGGAATGGTGGGGAGGACAGAGAGAGAGAGAGCGCGAAAACCTGCTGAAGAGACTGCTCCCGATTTTCTTTCTTTCCCCGCATGTGCATTCACCTCGCCGGTCACGTGACCTGTTGGCTCCCTCTGTCGGTTCTCCTCCTCCTCCTCAAAAGGGTCTCCACTGAGCATGCTCAGTCAGTTCAAACTGTAACACCTCTCCGTTTCTCTCCACTGGTTGACCTCTGAAGATATCCTTTGGAGCCAAGTCACCATGGAAGAGCTTAGACGTCCAAGCCAATCAGAATAACTGGAGATGGATGTTGTTTTCCCCAGTCTTAACACACATTTACTCATCACACCCAAAATATCTGAGTCATTTCTGAAGATAAACACATTTCATTCAATCAGCTTTTATGAGAACAAAAACAGTTTTACTCGAGTGTATCGCTGTTGTAAACTAATGTTTTAGTAATCGATTATTCTTACAATTAATCGAGTAATCGGATAAAGTAAAAAGATAAAATAAATACATAAATCTAACATAACAGCAGAGTTAATATCGGATATCAACATCAATCCAGTTTTTCACAGTTGAGCTTCCCTAACAATAACTTTTCTGTAGTTTAGAAAATCAACCTGTAACAATAATAGCTCACTTTCCAAGTTAACCTGAAGAAAAGTTATACAAAAATATGAAATTATATTCAATTCAATAATAAAGAGGCAGGCTCACAAATCCACTTATGAAAAATGTCAATACTAAAGTTTTTGGTTTATGTATTAATCTTCAGTCCGTTTAATAGATGAACTCTCACCGTGCCCAGACATTTATAGCTTTTGTGTTCGTGTTAGCGACGGGATTTAACACCTTCGTTCGTCACACAGAAACTCATCTACGTGCCGCCACCACCATAAGCTCCGCCTCACATCACTGAGACCGGGATGATATGAAATTAATTTTCTGGTTCGTCCGTAAAGTTACACTTGGGTTAATCATCTAATCTGCAGTGTTAATATCAGCCTCACCTGTATAAACACACTTTCAGCGCTCGTCCCCACCGTTCGCTCTGAACGCCACCAGGCAGGCAGCAGCTCCAGGAGGAGAAAAGCTGCCGTACTCCAGGCATCGCGCCAGTCATTTTAAGGATTCTTAAAAACAACAAAGATCCGGACATCATCATGAATCAATAAAATCCTCCCGGGCCGAACTTGAAAACTGGACGTTATGCTGCTAACACTTAGCTTTCGTCACCAACTCAGGCGGAAGTGAGACCTCAGCGCCATGCAAGCAATAACCCGGCCGGAACACGGTGCGTTAAATAATAAAATATAATTTAATGAGGCCTCGAGGCAGATAAATTTTCCTCTAGGAATTTTAATAATCGAGGCACTCAAATCACTCGAAGAATCGTTTCAGCCCAACTCGAGTGTTTGGAGTTTGCAACGTGAACTCTGCTGTCTTTAATTTGTCTTAAGGAAAGAAGCAGCATGACTTGGCCGACCAAACGCACTATAAACCCAAACAGCTACAATCTGATCTGCCTTGAAAACACTTAAAATAGAGCAACAGCAAGAAGAGAAAAAGAGGTTGTTCAATAAGGTTCAATCAGAAATGTCTGGATGAATAAAACCATCGAGTTTCCCAGTTAAAGAAGCAAAACCAACTCTGATGATGGTTTGTGTTGCTGGGTGAGCACAAGAAAAACATGCAAGAATTCCCTTAGTTCTAAATAATAATAATAATAATAATAATAAACAACCTGTCAATCGCAGAGGGAAATTCAATTAGCAGATATCAGAACTTTCTGCTCTTTAAATCATTCTTTAACATGGGTGGAAACTATTCCTTGCCACTGATTAATATGTGTAAAATTATTAAATGTAATATATAATAAAAAATCATATTTTAATCATGTTCAACGGTTCCCCCAGAAAACTTGCTAAGCCGGGTGTCAGTCATTCATCCAGCGGCCCGTCGTGTTTTTGAGTTAATAAATATTTAAAGTTGACAGGAAATTTTAAAATGTTACTTGATAATTATGTGTTATTGGAAGATTGGAAGATTAATACCTGAACAACAACAACTATAAAGACTTTAAAAGATGCAAACATTTTAAAAAGACTTAAATAAATAAGCAATGCTTTGCCTGGTGGGGGCTCCAGTAAACACTGGAGGCCCGCCAGGCTTATAATACACTGGGGGAAACCCTGATGTTTAACAAGTACTTTTCTCAAAAAGTACCAGGAGAGGTACTGGTTGTGTGTACTAGGGCTGGGTAATATGGCTGAAAAACGAATCACGACATAAACATTTCATATCGGTCAAAATAGATAATTATGGATGAGTTTTTTGTTTTGTTTTAAATATCTGAAATACTAGCAAACTGATGATGTTTCCTGTTTTATCCATGGTTTTCACTAAACAGCTTTGTTGTTTTATTTTTACGTAGTTATGAGGCACGGTGGCAAAATCTTAAATTGCTACTGTGCAAGTTACTCAACAGGTTGTTGCTAGGTAACCAAAGAGAAAGTGAGTTGCTAGGTAACCAAAGAGAAAGTGAGTTGGTTGATGTCGCCAGGATTGATTAGGTGGCCATGAGAGGTTGAGTGGCTAAAACTTTTCCTCTGCCTACATCCCCCAGAATGCTGTGCGGTTCTGTGAAATTCAGTGAAATTATTGAACCTTCTGTTGGACATATTTTTTATCATGTCTACCGTAACATATATTGTTACTGATTTATTGCCCTGCCCTGATGTCTTCTCTGCACACAAGGCGTGGAGGAGCCATAACCTTCTTCAGTTGAACAGAAACAAAACTAAAGTAATTATTCTTGGACCTAAATAGGAACGATCAAGAGTCAGCTTCAGCTAGAAACTAGTAATCAGGTCCGAAATCTGGGTGCAGTGATGAACTCTGACCTGAACTTTCAGAGACACATAAAGAGAGTTACAAAGTCGGCCTTCCATCACCTGAGGAATATTTCTAGGATTAAAGGACTAATGTCCAAGGAAGATCTTCATGCATGCATTTAGGTTTAGTTGACTTGATTGCTGCAACACTGTCTTTGCCAAACAGTCACTAAATATTTGCAGTAATCAGACTTTTCTTTTGACTGTACTTTCTCAAAATATTTCCTTTTGAAATAGTTTAACTTCAAGAGTGAAGACGTCAGAGAAAAAACCTTATTGGAAGAGCATAAACCAGGCAAGATGGCGCCACAACAGCACAACTTCATCTTCCCCAAACAAACCACTGGGCCAAACAACAGTAACCATGTAACTGCATGATGATATCCTACTTTCTGGTTAAACCCAGAGATTACTCTGTTAGGTCCAGAAAAGCCCTGACATGACGGGCATGACGAGAAGATTGTTTCCATCGCCGTTCCTCCAAAACCAGCTTTTATTTGCTGCTCTAATTTGAAGTTCCAGGAGTTTCCATTGATAACGTATTGGCTTGTGAAGCAGCCAGTTAGCCATTTCTAAAATATTTTAAAGAAAAAGTGGCTTGGGAAGCTAAAATACATAGGAGCAATACTACTGGACATGCTGTTGGTTGGTGTTTTAGCCCGTGCAGAATTGGCTGTGCCCCCAAAAATGGCAACAAGGAAAACCATGGATGTTAGCTGCTGTGGTAGAGCTGAGACGGTTTCCACTGTGTGTATAAAGTATATTTGGTGTTTGAATGATAAGAATAGTATACATTTATTTGTGAATTTGAGCTACTAGCAGGTGGTTGTGGTCCCTAATCTCTGTAAATTGATTTGTTTAAAATGTGCAAAATTAAAGTAGAAAGGGACTAAATGTATGTAAGTGTACAGGTATGTAATACTTGTACACGATTAAGAACATTTAATCCATAGATAGTTTAATTAACAATAATTTTATAGGTTTTAATTTTAAAACCATTACAAATAACTTTGACACAAACAGGAGATTAGTGAATGTCTGAATGGTTGCCAGAAAGTTTCTTCCTCCAGCCACGAAGTATCAAGTGTTTATAAAGTAACATAACAGGTTTCATACAAACGAAGCAGGAAGCGTTTTTACAGTAAAGGACATGTGACACACACTAACAATAAAAACTCAATATTAGACCTGCAAGCTTTGCTACACCTAGAAATGTGATACATTCTGCACAGCAGACTAAACCCAGCCCTTTAGACAGAAACACCTTACAGGTGGAAACTTCCTGTAAGGTGAATGACAGAAGTCACATTCGGTGTAGCCCAAGGGTCAATCCCTGGACCCCTCCTATTTAATATCTATATGCTACCACTAGCTCAGGTTATAACAGGAAGTAAGAATAGCTACCATAACTACGCAGATGATACACAGCTCTACATCACGATGTCAGCAGTGACTCTGAAACAATCCAGTCTCTGAACAGATCAATGTGTGGATGTGCCATAACTTTCTCCAAATGAACAGAAAAAAAACTCTTGAGTTATTATCTTTGGACCACAAAAGGAACGAGTCACCGAACAGATTCAGTTATTACAGCTACAAACTAGAGATCAGATCAGCTGAACATTCAGAGTCACATAAAGACGGTTACAAAATGGGCCTTCTGTCACTTGAAGAACATTTCCAGGATTAAATGACTAATGTCCCAGCTAGGTGGAGAAACTCATCCATGCGTTTATCTTCAGTCGCATCGATTTGTGCAACAGCGTCTTCACAGGTCTGCCTTAAAAAGAAAATCAATCCTCCAGCTGCACCTGATCCAGAACACAAATCTAGAACAAACTTCCAGAAAACTGCAAAACAGCCGAAACACTGAGTTCCTTTAAATCTAGACCAGGGGTGTCAAACTCATTTTCATTTTGGGCCAAATCAAAAATCTGAATGTTCTTAAAGGGGCGGTTATACCAGAATCTACTGATAAAACCCATTAAACTGTTAAAAATGGCCGTTCCTCCAGGATTATGTGATTGTGTTTTTTTTGCAATAAAAATCACAGATTTTGTGGTGCTATTTTAGAAATATTAAGACATTTTTACAATATTTGCGCAAATGTATGAAGTTAAATGTGACTTTTTATTAATCGCCGTATCGGTCACAGACTATAACCTGACATCAAGTACAGCTGAGGCAGCAGTCATTTAAACTCAAAGTGTTTGGCCAATTTTGAGAAAAAAATTCAGTAAAATCAGAAAAAAGGTGGAGATCTGATGATTTTGTGTGAATTTTGCAGATTTGTGAAAAACTGGAGGGAATTATTCATGTAATCTAGAAACTAGAGGGCCACATAAAAAGCTACGGCGGGCCAGATTTGGCCCCCGGGCCTCGAGTTTGATCTAGACTAAATAGTCACCTGTTTAGTTTCTTTTGACTCATAATAAATGAAATATTAATCAACATATCTGATGTGTACTGATGATTTTAAAGATGGCACTTGACAAAATACAGCGTCTTTTACTGTGTGTGACGTGTTTATGTTTTTATGACGTAAAGCACTTTGTTGCTAAAATGTGCTATTCTAATAAAATGACTGACTAAGCAAACATAAAACAGTTTTCTTTGACCCAAAACTTTAAATGCACTGTAGCAACTTTAATATGCAACAATAGAACAGTTCCAAGACGGCAAAAGATTATAAACCAGATATCTTATTCCAGTTTCTTCCACAAAATATTTTTCTTAAAGTGGGCCTAACATGTACTCCTCAATCTTTAATTGGAAAAAAAGAACAAAATGGAACGTTAAAGCAGAACCACCACTTTCTCAGTAGGATGGAGTTGCAAAGCTGTGATAATCAAACGCCAAAAACACCAAAACAAAACAGATCCGCAGCGACTCCTAAAGTCAGCAATTAGAGAGTTTTAATGTTTCTTATTCAGCTGCAATGATGAATAAACCACAGCTTCATGTCAGCGCTCGCCAACAACTATAAAAACTCTACTTACTCACCTGCAACGAAGACAAACAGAAATTAAACATTACTGGTAGAGAGACAGATGGACTAAAGTCCAAACCCAAATGCCTGTTGGATTCAACCGGCCCCAAATGCAACACGAGTTTTTCTAATGGCTGACATGGAGACCAGGAGTTCAACACTGAGGGTTTTCCAAATGGTTGCCTTTCTATGGTGCATTCAGGTACAACTGGCAACATAACCAGTCAGTCTATTTTCTAAAATCCTACAAAAAAGGCGATAAAATAAAGTTATTTTAAGAGTATTTCTAATTCCTTAGTTTATTTTGAACATTATTGGAACATGAGAAAGTATAAAGAAATAGAAAAATAGAATAAGGTCAACAATCAACAGAGATTTCAACTTAAATCCCACTCCAAAAACTCAACATCCTTTTCATTTTAACCTTTTTGTTTCAACGTTGAGTTAAAAAAATATTATTTTTAGGCGGTAACGATAAAAGTGTCAAAAATAACTATTTATTCCCTCTTTTTTAGGTGACATACGGGGTTCCTCGGGGATCCAGTATTGGACCTTATTTATTTTTTATATAGTCTTTTAGGCCCAAGTAACAAAAGCACCTTGAATAACCCTGTCGCAATAAGCAATTAATCAATTAGTGGCATGTTAGAAAATAATAAGCTCGATAATTTCCATTCTGAAGATTAAGTTTTTTGAAGGGCAATTTTGCTCCAAGTGAAAAAGTCAAAAGAAAAAACTGTTATTGCTGCTACGTCAGAGTCCTGATAAGGTTTGCTTTGCATATCTTATCACTAAACTTCCCTCCAACATCTTGAAGCCAGGAAACCAGCGAGAGCAAGAAAAATGTGCGTTACACGACTGGAGCTGCACAGATGACCAAAACTTCTCCTTTTTCATCTCAGCTGGGATTGACAGGTGACCGGCTGGTTGGGAAATCTAAAATCTGACCTTATTTCCAAACAGTAAACACACCATGTCTCAATTCTGTGTATTTTCAGAGCAGATCAGGTGAGAAAACGTTAAGTCAGGTGAAGCACTAAACTGTAACTAACTACTCAATCATCTTAGCAAGACATGTCTGGTTTATTCAGGCTGTAAGGAAGCAAAACAGAGCAAAGCTTCAGCAGATAACATGAAGGCTGGAAAAATTTTTTTAAAAATCGGTCTACATTTTGAAGTATGCAAAAGAAAAATGAGATGTGATTATTGATTATTTCAGTTTGGTTATAAATGCCTCTATCCACAAAATCTGTAGAATTTTTAAGCATTTTATGACCAACTTTCAGCTGTTTTCAAGAAAGTATTGTTTTATAAACACCGTTAAATTTTCAATGTATCTGAAAGGTAACTAATTATTTTATTTATAAATCAGCAAGTTGCAGATTTACAAAATTGTTAATTGGACATATTCCACAAACACCTCTAACTTTGATACGAACATAATTAGCTTTTTTTTTATATATATAATGAAATGAAAATATACCATAACACCAAACACTCAGTTACTTTGACAATAGTCCAGCTTAAAAACAATTAGGATTTTACACTGAAACCAGAATGCTGTCTGAGCGCCCCCTGCCGTCTGACATCATGCATTACCTCTTAAATATGTATAAAATATAACAGAAAACAAAAACTGAAGCCCAAAACAGATGCTGTGAACATTAAGGCTTCTTTTAGTTTGTTTTGTTTTTAATCTGGAGCTGTCTCTTTAGTTATTCCTCCTCATAATTATTTACTTTAAATGAAAATAAGGAAAATCAGAAACAGCATTGCCCTCTTTTAAACCATAAAGCAGCACAAGGAAATGATCAAATCCGCTTTCACCTTATAAAAACAAGCAATCGCAAGCAGAAAAACTGCAAATATCAGGTTTAAGAGGTGAAAAAGTACAGAATAAACCCGGTTTCAGAGCTGGCGCCTTGCTACAGTTGCATTCATTAGTCGGTTAGCTTTCATGCTGTAAACCACAGCAAAGACAACACTCTCAAACCAGCTGCAGCTACAAATATTTCTAAGACTGCGTCGCGTTTTCCAAAGCAAACAGGCTCCAATAAAAAACTCTCTCTGGTTTTATATTTGATAGAGAGAAGCAGTCAGCTAACTAGCATCGCTGCTAGCTAGCTGACCAGCGCTCGTAACTAGCCACCAGTTAGCCGGGAAAAATGAAAAACAGCTAAAAACTATGAATTATATCGCCTCGTGATGCTCGGCTAAACATCTGTATGTTTTTATGAGCGGCTAAAGGTGGACACAGCTTCAGGGGTAGTGACAAGGACCGGGAACGTGTATAACTAAGCCCCGCTGGTTAGCCCAGCAACACGCCAGCGGTGGTCATTCATGTTCCGGGGCACAGCATCTTCCTGCACATTCAGTTGTCCTCCGGGTCCAGCACAAAAGCACAAGACTGCGAGCTGGCAGCGAGCAGCTCACGGTGAAACTACAACCAGACACCGGCCGTCTGCTCGCCTACAGACCGAGTCCCCGGCCGTAGGGAGGGAGTTCGGTCCTCCGGCCGCAGGAAAAGAGCAGCGAAGTGGGACGAGTTTAGCGTAGAAAGAGCTCTGATACTCACCTCGGTTTCTACCGAAGCCATGGTGCCTGGACGTTGGCTCCGCCCACACCGGTGACGTCACGTTTATTGATTCGCAATCAGCGACACCACACCTTAGATGAGACACATCAAACAGCAATGATGTCTTTCATTAGTCAGAAATAAACAGTAACTTGTTACCTGTACTCAGGTACATTTACTAGAGTAATGGAGTATTTTTACTACGCTGTACTTTCCACTTTTACTTGAGTAATTTCATTGTGAAGTATTTTTACTCTTAATTGAGTTAATTTTATGGATTTTTGCACCCACTGAATGAAATACAAACATGTTTTGACCAAAAATTCACAGATCTGCAGTTTTTGTTGAAGTTCCATAAGTTCTTTTATTGAGAAAAACTGATTTGGAAACTTTGTTTTTGTCTGATTTTGCTATTTTTTGTTACTTATTTGAATTATTGTCATTTTGATCCTTAAAATACCAAAATTTCCACTTATATATTTTTGGTCTGTCCGATTATGTAACTTTTAAATATTAAATGATTGATAATTTGAGTCATTTCTTTGATGGCTACGTTTTACATTTACTTGAATAAAAATATGTTGAAGTAGTGCTACTCTTTCTCCAGTATACTTTTTGCCTACTATGCCTCTCAACATCAGAAAGAGGAAAACATAAACTGCAAATTCTAATATTTCAAATGCTAAAATGAAGTGTCAAAACTTAGTAGCAACAGCCATCAAAAAGTTTATTTTGCTTTCGACATATGGGAATTAGTAGCCAATGGAAACCAGTAACACTTGAAACTAAGAACAAATTAAAATTGTTAAAAAACTAAAGTCTATGAAACTAACATTTTGAAATTGATACTGGGATACATCCGTTAACAATATTCAGGTTTTTATTGTATTTATTATGATTTATTTGACTTTTCAAACGCTTCTGATAGAAGAACATAGCTTGTCTATAAACAAGAGGTCTCACTTTAACATAAATTGTAGGTGTGTCTATATTTCATTCGATTGTGTTGAAAAGATTGTCGTTCATTCAATGAAGTTACTCGTAGTATCCAGAAATTTTTACTCAAGCAAGAGCAGCGACACCTCATAATAATAATAATAATAATATTAGTAAAGGTAATCGGTACGGAGGGGTAAAACTACTCCTAAAAGTTATTTTTCAAATAATTACCCTAGTAAATGTAACTAAGTAAATACATTTGGTTACTGTTCACCTCTGCTCATTTTATTAGCTAGGAATATTGTAGGAGGAATCTTGTTTATAATAGTAAATATATATATCAAGTTAAACATTCCATTCCAGATGGTGGCGCTAATGCACCAGAACGTTCCTTGCTAACCGCCATTACCAGAGAAGAAGAAGTAGTACAGGATCACCCGCCATGCAGGAGCGCTTCAGTTGAGTTTTCACGTTTAAACCGCCTCTGTTTGCTATTTTACATGCAGTCAGCTGCAGTTAAACGTTAAAAACAATCAGTTTAACTGAACGTAGCGGCGGGAATCTCGCTAAAAGCCGCCATGGCCCAACAAGCCGCGGCTCTTCAGACCTACAACAACGAGCTTGTGAAATGTAAGTCGCTGCTTTTACACGTTAACCGCCTGGATGGACGTTTTCTGGTTTTAAAGCGGGTCGTCATGTTGTTTCGGTTCAAAATCTGCTCCCCGTAAACCGCGTAACAGTAAAATGATCCGTTTTAACAGGGCGTACTTTTATAAAATAACTCTTTAACGACTTTAGTTGTAAAAACAAAGATTTAAATTGGGTGTAAACCTGTTAACAGCACAGTGGAATCAGATTAACGCTCACAGGTTGGGATATAAAGTTAAAACCAGCTTCTAACTCTCTGCACTGCACGTTGATGTAGATTTAATTTAACTGTAACTTTTATTCACTTTTCTGAACCATCCATCCTCACCTGTGAGGTAGAAAAGCCAGGATGAAATCCTCCGTGCCTCACATAATCTGTTTAAGGTCTTGCAGTCTGAGGACGGTTCGTCTGAGATTATGTTTAGGCTGAAGTTTTAAATATAGCTCCTTTTTCATGTTAAAGGTTGTGGTGAACAAAACCTGTGTCATAAAAACGTGAAAGGAAGTTTAAATTTTATTTGCAGTAATGATAAAACCATCAATCTTTCGCGACAACCTAGAGTTGCACCGATCAGCTGGATCGGAATCGGCCGATTTTTTTCTTGATCAGCTCTCATTGCTACGATGGAGTATTATTATTAAAAAATGTTTCTTATATTGTTATGATTTTAAAACTCTTTTGCTCGTATTGTGACAAGTTGCTGTCGTACAACTGTAAGTTTTTGTAACTTCTTATCATTTTTTCTCAAAATATTCTGACTTTTGTCGTACAACTTTATTCTCGTTTTATCTTGACTTTATTCTGGAATTGTTGCAACTTTTTTCTTGTATTTTTACGACTTTATTCTGATATTATCTTGAGTTACTGTCAAACATTTTTTTCTCTTATTACGAGATGATTATTTTTCTTGCTTGCTTTATGACTTTATTCTGGTAATATGAGTTTGTTCTCATGTTATCACACCTTTTTTTTCTTGTATCAATACAACTTATTTTCATATAATTTTGTTTTAAACCAATATGCTAGGATTTTAAAACACCTCCTCTCATCAAAGTATCCTAGCAGGTCATTTTTCGACGGTTCTTTTAAGAACGGCCTTCTCTTCTGTCTCGTCAGGTATCGAGGACCTGTGCTCGAAGCGGGACGAGCTGAACCGCCAGATCCGGCTGGAGGAAAACGAGAAGGAGCGACTCCAGCACGACATCCGGGTTCTCTCCGAGAAGCTAAGCCGGGTCAACGAGAGCATGGCGCATAGACTGACCACCAGGGCCAACCTGGACCGCACCATCGCAGAGACAGAGGCTGCATACGCCAAGGTATTCATGTTAGCTTAGCATCATGACGCCACTGTATTCATGTTAGCTTAGCATCATGACGCCACGGTATTTATGTTAGCTTAGCATCATGACACCAAGGTATTCATGTTAGCTTAATAATATAATGCCAAGGTATTCATGTTAGTTTAGCATTATGACACCAAGGTATTCATGTTAGCTTAGCATCCTGACGCCAAGGTATTCATGTTAGCTTAGCATCTTGACGCCAAGGTATTCATGTTAGTTTAGCATTATGACACCAAGGTATTCATGTTAGCTTAGCATCTTGACGCCAAGGTATTCATGTTAGCTTAGCATCATTGAGGGTCTTATTGCAGGTAGTTGTTACAAACAGTACGGGAGAGTTTTTGTTTCAAAAACTGCAAATTCGTGTAGGGCTATGGATATCGCAATTCAAGAATTTTATGTCAGTTGGCATCGATACTTGATTTCGATAATTATTGATTAGTTTTTTGTTTTAAATATCTGAAATATTACCAAACTGCCGGCTGCTTTATCCAGTTTCCTCCACAAGCTGTTTTTTTTTTGTTGCATTTGTTTAAGCAGTTTTCAGGTGCAGTGAGGAAACTTGAAACTGCTTCTGCGTCAGTTGCTTAGCAGGTCGTTGCTAGGCAACCACAATTGGGGAGGGCGGGTGGGGACTTGAAACTGCTTCTTACCCAGAAGGTTGTTGCTAGGCAACCAGACAGTGAGTGAGTCAGTTGATTCCACCAACTTTAATATTGAATATTCCAAATATTAAATATTTTATCAGATGTATTATCTATTGATATTGATTACATGTCTGTTGGTTTTTTATTTTAATTGCAAAATTGTGTTTTGTTTTTGTTTACAAATTTTTGCATACATTTGCAATGGAAACATGACCAAACTAATACCAGTGGGGAAAATAAGTTTTTAAGTTTTTTCCCTTTTTATGAAAACTTTCTATGAGAAAAACCTCAACCAGAGTTTCCACAACCTTATAAAGCTTTAAATTAATTCTTATCCGACTTGTTATTGCTGAACTCCCTTTGTCCTCTGGCTAATTTCTGAAAACAGAAACTCCTGAACTGGTCTGACTGGGAAAACATCAGGAAGCCATGAGGCTCTGGTTAATGATCTCCTTCTAGCAAAAACAAGCAACACAATAAATATTTAAGATTAGACACTGAGTTTTATCGCCATGGCAACAGATGATGAATGCCACTCAGCTCCTGGTGCGTTAAAGGGAAGTTAGATGATCCAGGAAGAAAAGATGGCCGAATTTTGTCTAAAGAAGTTCTTTTTTCTTAAAAAGCTTTTAAAATAAATGCCAAAACAGTAAATATAAAATGAAAATTTATTAAGAATATATGTAGTAAATGAACTTAGTTATTGAGGAAACTATCATAAATTAAGTATAAATCTGAATGATTTCTTTCTACTCATATGCTTAAATATTTTTTGATAATGAAGCTGACTGCACAAGATGTAAAATTTAAATTATAATTCTCTATAATAAATATTCTGTTAACGCTTCTTCTTCCACTAAACCTTTCTTTTAAACACCCAAACACATGGTGTAGGATTCAAAATGGGTATTACAACAGACAGAAAATGTATTTTCAAAATAATTAGAAAATGCAAGTATGAATCAAAATTACCCTTTAATTCTTACAGTTTTCCTTCCACTTAACTTTCCACTTACATGCTTGGATATAGAACTCTGCGCAGCTTCTTTAGCAGCGACTTTTTTTAACAGAAACATAAATTGAATTTTCTTCATTTTTCTACCAAAAATCCCTGAAATGAACAGAAACATTGGAATAAATGATGTGAGGAAATGTTCTGGTTTTATTTAACCTGCTTTCGTTGTTTCTCCTCTGCAGATCCTGGAGAGTTCCCAGTCTCTACTGAGTGTCCTGAAACAGGAAGCAGGAAACCTCAACAAATCCCCAGAGCAGTGGAAAAACTAGCACCAAGAAAAACACTCTGTACTCTGCTGGACTCTGTTTTTGCACTTTTAAACCCACTTTTCTGTGTTCATTTTAATAATATATTTGTGTTTTTTTCTCCTTTTAAAGCAATAAATGTTTGACTTTTAGTCGTACATCTTCAGTCAGTCATTCACAGCACATCTTTTAGTTCAGGTTGTTTATTTATTCAGCTTTTATTATACAAGTACAACATTTTTTTGTTGTTTTTTCAGCTTACAGTAAGCAAATGGAGAGTTACAGACAGGAAGTGAATAAAGGATGAACCAGGAAGTGAGGCGTTTGGTTTCAGACGGAGAGCAGGAAGATCTGGATGGATCATCAACATGAGCCACGCCTCCACAGCAGCCAAATAAAAAAAAAAAATCATGACCCTTGAACTTTCACACCTTTACAACCTGGATTTTAGCAAAAGTGAGAACACTTCTGCTAAGGCGCTAATAGGAAAGCTAATTTTCGGTTTAGCTTCTCTAAGCTAACCTCTAGCGCTCTTAGAGACTCCTAATATTTATTCAGGTAAATAAATACTAAAGTGCTGCTTTGTAAACTTTCAGTTGAATAAAATTAGACATTTCAGTCCAGAACACACTTGAGCTAATTTTTGGGTTTTGCTAACCTCTTATCTTCCCTTTATTAATATTCAAATCGCTAATTTCCTTGAACTTTTGCTTGAATAAAGCTTGACATCTGCAGTGCCGGAGACACTTGAGCTAATCTGCTAACAGCAGAGCTAACTTTGTTTTCTGGTTTAAGTGTTTTTTGCTAACCTTTAGCGCTTTTAGTTTCTCCTAAATAAATTTGGATGAATCCTGAAGTGCTAATGTTGTAAACTTTCAGTTGAATAAAGTCTGACATCTGGACACACTTAAGCTAATATGCTAGTAGCAAAGGTAATTTTTCCTATGTTGTTTTTGCAACATGAAAACCTTTAGCACACTTAGCTTCCCTAACATGTTGTGCAACTAACACACGTTTGGTAACAACATGGCTGAATTCAGTTCTTTAGCACTACATACAGTTTTGTTTCGCTTTAGCATTAGTGGAACTAATGTTTATTATTAGTGCTTTACTTTTAGTGCAAATAACATTTTATTTTGAGGTAAGAGAGTAAGTTGGATTTACTGCAAATGCACACCACACTTATCAGATTTAACTTCCCAACTATACACTCACTATCTGTGTTGGTTTGTCACATAAAATCTCAATGAAATACACTGGCAGTGAACTTTACTCCGATGCCTCTAAATAAAATCAACCACAACCAATTATCTTATTAAAAATTTAAATCATCCCAAATGATTAGGATTAATTTACTGTGATTTGCCAAATAATTTCACAGTTTTGATGCTAAAACTATTAGAATTGTGCATTGTTTTAATAATTAAATGACTTCTGAAGGTTTAAAACATAAATATCAACGTTTTTACACAAAGTTCAGTTTAACTGCATAGAGTAGTACATTATGAAACAGAAGAAAAATATATCTGAAAAGTGTGGTGTGCATTTGTATTCACCCTACTTTTACTCAAATATCCCTAAATAAACCAATGTACCTTCAAGGTAACTTAATATTCAGAATTATTTAGAATTTAAATGAATAAAGCCATTCTGCAGAGATTTGTACCTCATAATTATAAACCCTATTGAATTTGTTTTAAAGTTGAAAAGACTTAAAATTTTAACATTTCTATTCTACATAATCAGCTTCCTAATCATTTTAAAAAGGTCTTAATCTGAAGTTTTGCAGGCCTTCTGAAAAATCTTGAAGGATTTTTCATTTGATCATCTTCAGTCCAGTGAAATAAGTTCAATAAGGCAACAAATGAAGGACAAAAGTAGAAATTTGAGGAAATGATTGAATTCCCTGTAAATAAACTGCATCACTTTAAAACCATCCAAGCAAAGGCTTTTTGTCCCTTCCTTCTTTCCTTTCAAACCCACAAACCTAAACCATTGATTTCCAGTTTATTTGTCTTTATTTTCATGACTTATGGAGATAAATGTCTATAAAAAGGCCCAATATTTTCTTTGGTTCTGATTTCCATTTGGATCAGCTGACCCTGATTACAATAAGGAGACATGCTAATGGATATTTATTGGCAGTGGTGGGCACACTAAATGCTAATGTGCTAGTAGCAGAGCTAACTTTGAAAACATTTAGCATACTTAGCTTCCTCTGATTTAAATTCTAAAGTGCTAATTTATCTCTCTGTTTTATAAACTTTCAAATGAATAAAGTTTGATATCGCCATAATATCGACTTAGATTTTCACCTTTTGCTAAACAACATGTTGGTGTAGCGCATTAGCATTAGCCTCTGGTAAATTCCTTGTGGGTGTAGTGCTGTAGCACTAGCTTCTACTAAGCATTATGTTATTGTAGCACTTTAGCATTACCTTATGCTAAACTCCTTGTTGGTACAGCGCTTTAGCATTAGCTTACGCTAATTTCTTCTTGGTGTAGTGCAAGTTTTTGCTAAATTTTATATTAGTGTGGTGCTTTGATATTGGCTTCTACTAAACATGCTGTTGTAGCACTTTAGCACTAGCTTCTGCTGAATCTTTTGTTGGTGTAGCAATTTAGCATTAGCTTCTGCTAAATTCCAGGTTAATAAAGCGCTATAACATCAGCAGAAGCAATGTTTACCACCAGTGATTTGGGATTAGCGCAACTTTTGGGTTAGTTGTGTCCACCGCTGTGTCTGGGGTCATACAGAAGCAGATATTTAGTGGGTAACAAGCATCGTGTTCCTTGCCAATCATGGCGGGTTGCTGCTTTTCTGTACCAGAAACATCTGGTTATAAAACATCCAGAACCAGAAAACTCCAAAACAACCATCAGTACAAATAAACTTGGGGCTAATTTGGGCCTGCTGCGGAGCCGTGGATGTGTAGTCACAGTGACGAGGCCGACAATCATGAGACTTTAATACAAGGCTGCGACAAACATTTAAAAACAGAAGCAAGCATGGCAAAAATCGGCAGTGCATTCCTCCGGTTCGGCTGGACAGTTTCACTTCAAAACGGCGTCCTTCTGTTTTTTACCGGTACAAAAGTACCGCTTAGTTTTCACAGGATTAGCGGTTCAACCCTCCGGTTCGGCTTGGTGCTCTGCGAATTTCCTCCATCGCTTGTTTTTATGACTCATCAGGTGCAAAACGCAGCGCAAGAACAAAAGAATGACAGTGCAAAGACATTCAGCATCAAAGACCCCAGGAATTTAAAAAAACAATAATCCAGCTTCCAGGACTGAAAATGTTCAGTGATTGTGGAGGAAAAGTTCGGGAATACTGGTGGAGGGACGAGTGTGAGGCCAGCACAGCAACACTTTAATCAGTTGGCGCAATAATGAGGTCAAGAAAAACATAATCATCTCGTATAAAAACAAAATCTTAAAAACAAAATTCAGGCATAAACAAAGCCGATTTCTCAATCCATTTGTTCCCACTAGGCATGGGCTGGCTAATAAAAAAGTTTAAAGAGTTAAACTGTTTACTGTGTTTTGATGCCTCGTTGGATCAGCCTGTTCTTGCTCAGAACATCAATTATAGAAACTCTCTTTTTTTTCTCTTATTAAAGACATCATTTTCTATCGACTTTGGGGTTCCTCAGGGCTCCATTCTTGGCCCATCAGTTTTTTTAAGCTACTCACACTTCTATGGATTTACAGAGACAATAGGAAAAAATAAATCAGACATTTTAACCCCTCGCTGGTTAAAGTAACTTTAAATTAAGAACTCAACCATTTTTGGTCTTTTACTCCCTTTTCGTGCGGGGTTCCTCAGGGGTCTACCCTCAGTCCCATTAGTTTTTTAGCTACTTTTACTTAAATATCGAAATGAGATGCAAGAGAAAAAGTTCATGCCTGGATTCTGGTTGGTGCAAAACAAAGATGCACCAATTAATGTGTTAGAAATCAAAATAAGAATAAATATAAGACATTTTCACCTCCAGCTGAAACTGTCAATATTTTTAGATCCGTTTCTCCCTTTACATGTGGGGTTCCTCTGAGCTCCATTTTTGGCCCATAAGTTGTTTTTTTTTACTACTTATACGTGTTTCAACTCTTAAATACCAAAATAAGATGGGAAAGAAAAAGTTCTTGCCTCAATTCTGGTGACACTAAAAAAAATGTATCAATAAATTAGCTGGATATCAAAGTTATTAAACTTTTCCTTGATTGGCAGGTTAAATACTTAAAAATAAGACATTTTAACCCCCAACCAGAAATCAATGGGAAACTAAAAACTCCCATTGATTTCTGGTATAAATCTCCATTTACATGTGGAGTTCCTCTGGGCTCCGTCCTCAGTCCCATTTCTTTCATTCTCTCATTTTGTTTGATCCACAATTACTACAAAGCAGTGATTCTTATCTTCTGTATGTCATTCAAAAGTGGGTGATCCAAATTGCATAATTATTCCCTAAATTTGTCATAAAATTCTCTGAGACTAAACCAGTAAGTCATTTCATTCAGGTGTGTTGGCCCAACAAAAAAATTATATATATTCTATATTTATGTGATTAGTTTTGAAAAATATCACAGACTGAAAACGCTCTCGTTTCCCAAAGTTCCAGAATGCAACAGCTGGGAATATTTTTTCCAGTTGTGATTCCATATCTGAGGCTCCACCCACATGCCAAACCTGACCAGAAGTTTGAAACGGAAAAAAAATAATCAGTAAAATTTTTATTTAATTAAAAAAATTGTTTTTCCCCATTTCAAATCATTTGTTTAGTATCAAAATGTATTCCAAATTTTTTCAAACAAATGTTATGGCCCCAATGTAGCTCCATAGGGAACAGAACTTTGATCCAGACAACAGCTGAAGGTAAAACTCAAACATTTTTTTTTTAATTTATTGTTAAATTGTGGAGGGAAGAAATGCAATTGGTCCAAAGATCAATTAGTTACAGTTTCTATGTCATTATAAGAAACTGATTATATATTATTTATTCAGTACAGGGGCCACGGCCCCTGCTGGCCCCCATTTAGATCTGCCCATGGCTGTAATACTCAATATGTGACAATTAGATCATATTCTACATTTTAGCTTTAAATTTGCAAATACCAACCCATGCCTAGTTCCCACTAACGTTTCATTTTTATGATTTATCCTTCAAACAACCGGAATGTCAAAGTATTCGAGGTATGACTTTTAAAAAAATCAAGTAAGAAGTTTTTCCTCCTGGTTTCCTTCACACATGCAAACGAAAACCTCACAGAAAAAAACTCGCAAAAAAACATCGAATCGCAACATTTATAGGTAGAAGAATTCACATAGACACATTCTGCAGAGCCATGATTTGTTTGGACCGTTTGGACATACAAACATTATTATTATTATTAATATTATAATTGGCGAAGGTCACTTTTTTTCCAGAGCATTCGATATGGAATAAAAGCTGCTACTGATCGACAGGTGTCTGCTTTACGGTGGCAAATCAGGGCCGATGTAAAGAAAAGAAAATTAATTCCACTAAAAGATTCTGATAATTTTAGATCAAGTTCAAAAGTTTTCAAGAAAAAAAACAGGAAATTCTTTTTTAAAAAGTTGAAAATGTTCAACTTTTGAAACTCAGTTTTAAGTTTTTTCAAGTATTTCTTTAGTTATTTATTTTTATACTTTTTGAGCTTCAAAATTTTCAAGTTTTCTTCTAGAAAATGTATGAAATTAATTTCAAAATTTGGAAGTTTTTTCTAGCATTTTTCTTCACATTTGAAGCTCAGAAATTTCTAATGTTTTTTTTCAAAAGAAATTATGACATTAATCTCAGAATATAGAAGTTATCTCTAACAAATTGTCAACTTTAGAAACGCAGAAATTTCCAAGTGTTTGTTTTTAAATCTTTAAGATTAAAATCAAAATTTCTCTTTTTTTCTAGCAAATTTTCTACTTTTCAAAAGTCAGAAAATTCAAAGTTTTTTTCTAGAAAATTTTATTAATTTGTCCCCAAATTTATCAGGTTTATTCTGGCAAATTTATGACTTTTCAAGCTCAGAAATTTGCAATGTTTTTTTCTAAACAATTTCTGAGATTAATCTCAAAATATAGGAATGTTGTCAAGCAGATTTTCAACTTTACAGTTTTTATAAAAATTTATGAGATTAACTCAAAATTTCTCAGTTTTTTTCAACAATTTTTCTACGTTTTAATAGTCAGAAATTTCCACGTTTTTTCCCCAAAAGATTTCTTAGATTAATATCTAAATTTCTATTTTTTTCTAGAAATTTTCAACTTTCCAAGCTCAGAAATTCCCAGGTTTTTCTAGAAAATTTCAGAGTTTTGGTGGAAATATTTCTTTCTGTCTACAGCGGCCCCAACACGCCGTTGTTCATCTTCACCTCCTTCCAAAAGACGGAGGGAAGTTTTTTTTAAGCACCTCAGAAAAACATCCAGAAAGTTTAAATACAGCATGAAAACCTGAAACTAAATGAAGGCAAAGAGAAGCTTTACAGTAAAACGGAAGCTGAAACCAAACATGCACGTACAAAAGCTGGAAAAGAAAATAGTTGTGGCACCCTTTAACCTTCATGTTTTGTTGTTTTTCTGTCTGCTATTTATAATCTGTACAGAAGCAGAGAAAGTCCTAACACTGAACTCCGTCACCAACGAGCGAAAGTGTCGGACAGATCAACTGTCCTCCATCAGAGGGGGAAACACAGCCCAGCTGCTTCTTTGTTTTTGTTTATTCCTTTTTTTATTCCCATTTGTGGCTTTGGGGAGCCTCTGCAGCAGGAGCCTCTGCAGCAGGAGCCTCAGCAGCAGGAGCCTCTGCAGCAGGAGCCTCTGCAGCAGCAGCAGGACGGTCAGGGCGCCGTGTGCTGCAGCCGGGTTCTCCGGAGATGCTGCCGCCGGGCCGCAGCCATCAGAAGTAAAGCGCCGGCTCGCTGCTGTAGTCGGACAGGGAGGAGCTGTCTGCCGGAGTCAGCTGGACACAAAACCACGTTAAACACCGTTACATGAGGTCAAAGGTCACAGCTGGGCTCAACTTCTCCTCATGTTTCTTGGAGAGGACCAGAGACTTTAGGTCAGAACTCACTAGAATTTGCTCAAAATTTAATTTAGAGTAGGAAATTAACTGTGATTTATCAATCATTTAAATAATTGTCTATTAATTTATTAATCGATTAATCATTAACTGGAGTATAGACTCAAAAATGATCATTTGGTGAAAAAACAACATATTTAAAGCAGTAATTAAGCCAAAACCAAACAAATATGTAAACATTTTATTCAAATTTACTACATGAATGCATTTTAGAAAATAAAATGGTTATTTTCTTATTTCAAAAAGGAACTGAATTGTTCAATTCTCATGTATTTCTAAAATTATATAACAAATATTTAAGCAGTTAAATGAAAATGTGTAGCATTTAAAAAAAATCTAATTAATCAATTAATCGTTTATTTCTTATTTTGATAACTTGGGTAAAATATTTTGCATCATAAATGCAAAATATATATATTTTATTAAAGCTTTACCTTAATCACTGCTCCCAATATGTTGTTTTGTTTTTAAAAAATGGACTTTTTTGAATCTGTATACTCCAGTTAACGATTAATCAGTTACTAAATTAGTGGACAGTTACTTCAATAATTGGTTAATCAAGATTAATTTGATTAATCAGTTCAATCCTACATCAGAATCAATGCTATACAAGCATCTAGTTTCAAAATTTTGTTGCATTGTGTTTATATTTTAAACTTATTCACCATCATTATTAATAAGAAAAAAAACAATATGTGAGGCTGGAAAACATCTCAAATCCAAACATGGAGCTTTAAGTTTGTGTTGAAGTGTTTTTTTCACTCTTACCATGACCTCCTCTGTGATCTGCGGCGAAGTGGGTTCTTCCAGGTAAACTTTGTCTTCTTGTTTGTTTTCCTGCCAGGTGTTGAAGTCCACAGAGTGCTTGGGAATGTAGCTGGAAAGGTCTGAAGACAATTAGAAAAACACATTATTGCTTAATTTATTCAACAAATTCGGAAAAATACATTTTTGTAGAGCTTTTATGCACATAATAATGTAAAGAAATTCGCTTGTAATGAAACCAAGTGTAGTTACAGGTTTTCTCCAGTAGGGGGCTCTGAGGTTCCACTAATAAATCAGATCTGGTTTGATTTCAGAGGTTTTACTGTATATTTTCTTTAACTTTTCTACATAAAATACTACCTAACATCTTTCTATATAACTTAAGATAGTTTTTAGCTCAGAATTGTTCATATTATTTCACATTCTTAACACTTTGTAGGAAAAATTCCCATTTTACCAAACAAAAGGTTTATTTTTTATAAGAAAATTAGTAAATAGGAGAAAAATTCCACCTCATGGAGATAAAACTATTAAAAATGTATTTTATTAACTGTCACCACTTCAAATAATAAAATGTATAGAGCTAATCCCACTGTTACCGCACACCTCACTACTGTCTCACTGTTTTCATTCGATTACTTGCAGAAGTATTGATGAAAATTAATTTTTTTAAGCAACTAAAGACTTAAATATATCTTATAGGAACTGTATGTGACAGACAAACACAAAGTAATACAGAATTGTCCAGTGGAAGGAGGAGGATGCCTGATTTTTTATATTTTTGTACAATTGGTAATCTGAAAAGTGTGGAGTGCTTATTCTATTTTAGCTTCTGTTCAGTCAGAATGGTCAGAACATGTCTGTGAGCATCTATTTTCAAATCTAGCTGCAGAAAGTAAGTCTGGACTTTGACTAGGCCTGAATTGTTCTGTTAGTTTGGTTTCGCTCTGACGTCGGGTCTCACCGTTTCCGTTTTCGGAGTGGACCGGCGATCCGACCAGGCTGGGTCGAGGGATGTGGAAACGTCCCACCATGCTGGGCTGCTCGTCCGCCGGCGTCCCGTCCTGCTTGTCGTCCTCGTCCTCCTCGCCGCTGTCCCACACGCTGCTCTCTGACGGATACTCGTAGGTGCTTTGGAGGCTCGACTCGTTGAACGAGATCGTCAGCTGCGAAGAGACACAGGAAAATATAAACTTTATTTCTTTATATCCGTCATAAACCTCGAAAAGTAAAACATATTCTGTGTCAAGTGCTGACAGCTGTGGAGGCACAGATCAACAACAACTGCTATAAATCAAATGTAACTAAGGCATTTTCTTTAATTTTTACATTTTATCTTTATTACTGTTGCATCATTATTACTATATTTTTATTATTTGTGACTGAATCATCTTTTTTAATTTTATTTTCATTATATTTTAATTTTTTTACTGTTGCATTTATTTTAACTACCATACTTTTTATGTGACTGAACCATTTTTATATCTTTATACATTTATCTTGGTCTATTTTTACTTCCATATTTTTATAGTTATTGTTTTTATTATTATTTATTCCATTATTACTTTACTTGTATATTTCTAAGCTGACAGTCTAGGAACTCTATTAGTAATTCATGACCTCCTGTTCCCCTGAGTGTAAACATGATGCGACACAGAGGCCCATCTCTTCTCAGCCACTCTTCAAAATGGGAAAGATAAGAACCTACTATTTAATTAAGCCATATCGACAATAACTACTAACTTAAACTTATTTACAGTCAAAGCAATAATTAAAAAATTTAAAGCAAATAAAATTCTGGATGTGGGAACCAAGTTAGATGATTAAGATGGAAAACGGCACATTTTGAAAGAAATAAACTGTAAAATAAAACAGTTTTCAGTGAGAGATTATGCGTTTTGACTCTGAAAGAGTCGAAGGTGTTGATGTTATTGTTGGATTGTTGGCGTGTGATGCAGATTAGGACAGATTTAGATTAAGGATGGTGTTGGGCAGCCCCCGTTTAACCCACTACTCTTTATGTTTGCATTGTTTTTTTTTTTCTGGTTGCCATGGCAGAACGAGAGCAGGAAGTGGAACAGTTTAGCCCGCATGTATCAATAGCACCTTTTATTTTGAACCAGTTGTGGTCATTATGGGACGCTACAAAAATAAAGTCTTAAATTAGCAAATTTTTTGCTTTTTCCACCAACAAGCTGGTTTATGCTTCTGAAATTAGCTTCCATTTTTTAGCCCATTTCCTGCTCATGAATTCCAATTTTTAAATTCAACAATACTTTGTTTATCCTAAAGTGAAGTTAAATGTTTCATAGCTCAATAACCAGGCAGCAGAGACATTAGCAATTATCCTGGATGACGACATGAGTTGCTAGCATAGCGATGCTAATCCACTTCCTTTGCTTTTGTTGTTTCTCTTTGAATCTCTGTCTGGCCGAACTGTTAGACTCTGAAGTAGGGGATACGGTCTCTACATCCATGAAGCACGCTTTTCAACTCCTCTGTGATTTGGAGTTGTGGTTCAAATATTATTCCAACTTTTGAGACGCTAACTAGATGCTACCAGTTGCTACACAGTTGCCACGGTTACTCGTCTTACTAACAGTCATAAAGTATGAAAAAGTAAGACCAAAAATCCTTCCAGCGGTACAGTATTCAGAACCAGAGTGAATAATAATCACACTCAAGTTGAGTACTTTTAAGTAATATTCCACTTGTTTTAAATAAATAAATAAAAATTTAATTTCAAAGAATCAGCTTTATTTTAGCTTCAGTCAATAAAACAAGGTCAGTAACAGCAATTCAAGTTAATATTGAGCTGCTTTTTAGCCTTTTCCTGTTTCGCTGCTAACCGTCGCGGTTAGCTTCTCAGGGCTAGCATTCCGTTACCATAGCTACCTTAACAAGAACATTCCCAAAATAAAATCTCAGGACCTTAACCAGCCGAGACAAAACCAACTTCACTCGGTTGGTTGGCCTTTACAGTTGTTGTTGGGATTTTAAATAGGTGAAAAGGGCAGCTAACGTCTTAAACAAAATCCTTAATATCTCTTTAAAAACGTCTGAGCGCCTCGACGACATTTCATAAATGGATGGCCAACTCAAGACTTTCCCAGAGACAACAGACGGCGTGTTTAACCCACTGAGATCTCTGTCTGGTGGAGCCGTTGTTCAGGCCGGATTACACGGCTCGGCTCGCCTGAATCAGCGGCCGCGAGCCGCCAAACAGACGCTTCTAACAGCGCCAGTCTGGAGACCAGCGGGCCAAAACACGGAGCTCAAGCAACGAAGCCACCTGGGCCGCTGAAGAGACGCCAACCTGCGGATACCGAGGCAGAAAGCGCCAGTGGAAGGGGACCGAGCGGTGGCTCTGCAGCGTCAGCAGATGATAAACACTGAGTAAACATGCAGTAATAAGGAAGTGACAGCCTGTCAACTCATAAAGTGAAAAGACTCAAAGTATCAAGCTCTGCTTTGGGGGAAAAAAAAGGTTGTACATTTCCGCCAAACAAAATGTTCAGATTCACCTCAGAAATTTTCCAGGAAAAAAATGTAGAAATTTCAGTTTCAAAGTCGAGAATTTGCTTTAAAAAACTCCAAGAATGAAAAAAATATTCTTTTTTATTAATTTACAAGCTCAAAATGTAAATCACATTTTTAGCTGTAAAATGTAAATTACATTTACATTTGGATGGATGGATGGATGGATCCATCCATCCATCCAAATGGTTTGCAGCCATTTTGTTTCTTTCCTCGTCTTTACCGCCTATCACTGACTCGGGTCTCTGAAATCAGAACGGTCTGGTCAAAGCTCGACCAGGAAATTGCAGATAGGAAATCAGAAAACGTTTTATAACGACTATAAAACAAAAACAGGTCTGAGGCTGAATGTCTTTTTAAGTGAGAGTTAAAAGTTTTTATGCTTCTTCATCACAACCACAAAAAAAACTAAAAAAAAAATTATACCAAGATCCATTTTTAACCAGTGAAGAGCTCAGTTCCTCTTTAGCGGGCGGTTATAGCTCAAGATGACTCAAAAAGCCACTCATAGTTTATAAAAAAGCCACTTTCAACATGTTCTGACCGCTTGTAGGCGTCACAAACGCAAAATGCTTTTATTTCTTCCTCTGCTGTTGCCATGGAGATCGAACCTTTGCTCTGCGGTGTCCACAGTTACGATTCCTGTTCTAAAAACACAAGGGAATTAGCTCAGGTGTTAAGATTATCTGGTCAGAACGCTGACCAATCGGAGGAGCCGTTCCACATATTTATAATCCCGTAAAGCCTGTGCAGGCGTGCCGCAGTGCAAAGGTCATTCAGGAGAAGAAGAGGCCTCATCACCTGCAGCCTGACCTACATTTGATACCGACGGAGCTAAATGTTCAAATTAGCTTCACATATCATGGTTAACATGGTTAATAACGTTGTTATTTTTCACGTCCTGGGAGGAATTGTAAGGTGGAAGAAAATGCTGAGAGGAATCAAATAAAAATCTGAAAAGTGTGGCGTGCATTTGTACTCAACCCTATTTCCTAGGACACTCCTTAATAAAATCTAGTGCAAAACAAAACTGGACTTTCTGGCTGAACTGAACTGAACTCTTGTTAACACTGGTGATAATGCTACGTGTTAACAAGAGTTAGCAATTATCTGAGTAATTGTTAACCAAATGAGTAATTGTTGATTGGAGTATATATATGGATGATGTCACATGCAAAATCCCGTCCCGTCTCCCGCTGGAGGGCAAGAAGCTGCCAACAGACTATGACTAGCATTGGTTTTAGCTGTTAAGTTGTCAAAATAACGCGCTAAGTCTTAAATGTACGCCTGATATAAGAAAGAAAAAGAGACGCAGTGCTTTGCTACCATGATAACTAGATAAAGTCGGGAAAAAGTTTAAATTAAGAAAAAAATAGCACAGCAGAGGGAAGTAGGTCAGCTATGCTAGCTTGACTATGACAACCATAACATGTAGATATGCTGTGGAATTCATTGCCTCTGGGTTCAGCTAAAACATTTTTAAAAAGCTTTAAAAAATAATCGTCCTTTTGAGCACATGAGCAAAATTTCCGGATGTAAACAATAACATCCAACGGCTCCATGTGGCGCCATATTTAATCATTCAGTGAAACTGATGTGAGCAAAGAATGATGTGTGGTGTGTTAGCAACTGGCGACAATATAATTATAGACTTTTTCCATGCAATTAGAGAATATTCCATCATTTTACATGCCACATTGAGTTGGTCTATCAATTAAAATGTCAATAAAATCCACTAATATTTATATTCTATGTGTTCAAAGTGACAAAAGTCACAAATTACTCAAAGTCCCCATTGAAATAACTTTGTAAAATGTGTCGGGTTCCAGGATATTGACTCATTTCAGCTGCTAAAAGTCTTGAGGAAACAAAGACTTTCTCTGCTAGAGCGGCATTGTTTCTCCGTCTCTGGCTGCCAAAGCCGAGGCCCCATCAATAAATCAGGCTGAGCCGCTGGGCTCGCTTCCTCTTTCACAGTCTTTCACTTTTCCTTTGGTCTGCCCTCGCTGCTCTGCCCTCGCTCTGCATCCAAGTCAGTGCGCCAAAACAAAGATGGGACTTTTAACTCTTTACGAGGTCTGCTGCTGACCCGGACCAGATATTTGTTTTGATGCTGAAAGCCGCCACCACCAAGGCAGGAGTGGTTTGTCCTCTTTCCTGAGGGAGAATGAAGCGGAGGGGGGAAAAAAGGAAGGTCCACCAGCAGATTTAGGAACGCCGTCATTCTGGTTCACCACACGGCGCAGAAACAGGAAGCCGCGGCATCAGGGACGGCCTTCGTTTTATATTTACCAGAAAACCCACAATGCACTGCAGGGTGAAGCTTTAATGCACAACTTTAGGCTGAACTACTGCAAAGATTTGGTAGTGAACAACAATCTGACACACAGAAATACAGAGAACAGCCCCAAAAATCTGCTGTTACTCCTCCAGGCCTGTAGGTGGCACTAAATATAAACCCTTCACATGAGGCTAACGGTAAAGAAAGCAAGAATGGCAAACAACAAACTGCAAAACAAGTCTTTGATACTGACGTTCTGCAGCAGAAACGCCAAAATTATTCTGTCCCTTCAGGATTTTGCGATTGTTTTTGTGATTTTTTTACTAACAAAATTAAGGAATTTTGCGATATTTGCGCTCATGTCTAACAGTAAATGTCACTTTTTGCTATCAATCACAGGCTACAACTTGTTGCTAAGTAAAACTGAGGCAGCATTGTAGTAGATGTAAGAAATACTGCCCCCTGTAGAGGGGAGGTAGCATCACTCAAACCAGATGTTTTTGCCAATTTTTGTGAAAATTTAAAAAATAAATTTACAACTACACACTAACGTGAAAAAATGTGGGGATCTATTGAAGGCTGAATTTTGGGGGGAAATAAGTCAGCATATTGCGAAAAAGAAAACAAAATTGAGATTATAGTCAGAAATCTGAAAAAAGTCAAAATTCGGTGGTAAAAAAATTCTGAATACTGAAAAAAAAAGTTCAAAATTCAGTGAAAAAAAAGTCAAAATTCTAAGATTAAAGCCAGAATCTTGAGAAAAAAATGGAATTCTGCAAAAAAACAGTAAAAATTCTGCGAGAAAAATAATCCTTTTTTTCCCCTAGTGGCACTAATCCTCTTCCATAGATAATGTATTTTTGTATGATTGCACCAATAAATAGGCTCCGAATTTCTTAATTATAAGAGATTAATCGATATTTACTTGAAAACATTCTCTTATCTACCTCTGGAATATATTTAGCAGCTAGTCAGACAAAGAAAATGGCATCAGGCATTTTGGAGAAACTGCAATCAGTTCGCCTCTAGTTTTCTTAAAATATCTTTTCATCTTTATCAGAGTTTGCATTTTATGGAATCTTTATCATACTAGATCTCGACATTATCTAAAAATCTTCAACTTTCTTTAATTTTCCCCAGTTGAAATGAAAAAGCGCAGTCAGAGGACAGAAAGCTGCGGAGGAGATTATGTCTCCATCAGTGTCCTGATGAGCGGCTGCCAGGAATTTCTTTCCAGGCCAAGTGCCATGCCATGTCCCCGATTGGTGAAGCGTGGTTCCTGCACAGAGCTCTGACTGCGCCTTAAGTTTAACAACCTCACTGAAGCTGCGCCACAGTGAAACCGCCGCGGCGCATTTAAGGCGCTGCAGCTGCAGATTTCTCAGAGTTAAACTGAGTCTCTGGATCCGTTTCCACCATCAGACCAGCAGACCGTCCAGGCTGAGCAGGTGCCTGATTAGAGCTAATCTCCAGCAGGCAGATAATATTAGACCACGATGATCAGGCTGCAGAGCGTCAGCTGCATCACTGCCTCAAAGCAAACCTGCACGCTGCAGCGGCAACGTCCAACTGAGCAACAGGCAACGCGCTGCAGCAACAGGCAACTAGAGAACAAATAAAAGTCAGTTTTGATCACTTCTCCTCATTTAAACACATTTCAAAGAGTAATAATGAGAGTGAAGTAATTTTAATAACATGAGATTAAAATCTCATTTCCAAAGTCGTAATATTACAACTAAAGAATAAAGTGGCTTTTTGTTTTGTGCAAATTTCTTACCTTTGGATCTTAAAAATGTAATAAATAAATTCTAGAAAATTTGTGGTATTTCTGAGGTTTATAATTTTTGGAGCTAAACTTTTACCAGTTTTTTTAAAATAAATATTTCATTGTTTTCATTTTTAAAGAAATTTCCTGAGATCAACCTAAATATTTCAGGGTTTTCTTTCTTGAAAATCATTTCAACATTTTGGAACTCGAAAATGTTTGGGTTTTTTTTGTAGAAAATTTCTGATATTCATCTAGAAATTTCTAATTTCTTCCTCATAAATTTTCGACTTTGGGAGCTCAAAAATATTCATTTCTGAAATTAATCAAAAAAATCTCGAGTTTCTTTTTATTTTTGGAGCTCATAAATTTCCTTCATCTCAAAATCCATCATAAACTCCAAACACACACCCAGTTTTTGTTTATTTTGTTTATAAAGCTGCTGGTTACTGAACGACTCCACCCTGGTGAAAGAACGGATCAAACAAATGGAGTCATTATTCCAGTTCAGGGTAAATGTTCCTGCTTCGTGTGATTTTAAATCTCAGATAGAATTGTTTCTGTCAAACCAACGTAGGCGGACGCTGCTGGAAAGCGTGTTTACTCTGTCGGTGTGAGTCACGGAGATAATAGTTCGCCTTTAGCCTCCTGTGAGTGAATATCTGATTGGCTCCAGGGTTGGATTATCCCTGATAAGAGCCAGAATAAAAAAGCAGGTGGATTTCTGAAAGCGTTCCTGCCGGTGAACCAGGTGCGTAAGGCGACACCGGCAGGGTGGAGATCCAAACCCATCGGACGGTCCACTCCCAACACACACAACCACCCACCGTTCATTGTTGGTGCGTTTAATGGCCGACTGAAAAAGTTGGAGGTTTAGGTGTGTCTGGAAAAGCCTCAATGGAGACAAAAGGAAGGTCAGAATGACAGGATGAACGGTGGGAAAATCATTCTGAGGAGAGAAACCGACTGGATGTCAGTCCTGATGGGAAACACTGGAGAGGAATCAGGAAGCGCTTAAAGACAGACTGGTTACGGTTTTATCTGCAACATCAACAAGCCACAGAGAAATACAACAAGTTACAGTTTTATTAGTCATTTTAATTCATTTAGAAACATAACAAAGGTTTCCTATGTGTTTATTACAATATGATATTAATACGGAAATCAGACATTAAATATGGATGGATGGATAAACAGATGGATGATTGATGGATGAACAGATGGATGATGGATGGATGAACAGATGGATGATGGATGGATGAACAGATGGATGATGGATGGATGAACAGATGGATGGATGAACAGATGGATGATGGATGGATGAACAGATGGATGGATGAACAGATGGATGGATGAACAGATGAACAGATGGATGATGGATGGATGAACAGATGGATGGATGAATAGATGGATGATGGATGGATGAACAGATGGATGGATGAACAGATGAACAGATGGATGATGGATGGATGAACAGATGGATGGATGAATAGATGGATGATGGATGGATGAACAGATGGATGGATGAACAGATGAACAGATGGATGATGGATGGATGAACAGATGGATGATGGATGGATGAACAGATGGATGATGGATGGATGAACAGATGGATGGATGAATAGATGGATGATGGATGGATGAACAGATGAACAGATGGATGATGGATGGATGAACAGATGGATGGATGAACAGATGGATGATGGATGGATGAACAGATGGATGGATGAACAGATGAACAGATGGATGATGGATGGATGAATAGATGGATGGATGAACAGATGGATGATGGATGGATGAACAGATGGATGATGGATGGATGAACAGATGGATGATGGATGGATGAACAGATGGATGGATGAACAGATGGATGGATGAACAGATGGATGATGGATGGATGAACAGATGGATGGATGAACAGATGAACAGATGGATGATGGATGGATGAACAGATGGATGGATGAATAGATGGATGATGGATGGATGAACAGATGGATGGATGAACAGATGGATGATGGATGGATTTTCTTTTTTATATAATTGTATTGCATTGTATTCTAATTGTATAATTGTATTGTAATTGTATTCTATAATTTTAAGTGGTTAAATAAAAAAATGTGCAGAACATGCCAAATTTCATAAATTTTTAAAATTAATATTAATCTTAATCAATAAAATACACAATTACTAAAACAACCGTTAGCTGTCGTTTTGTTTTGGGGCAATAAATAATATTTCTAAGCCTTCTATAACATTATAAAAGCTTCTCGTTTTAAAATTATAAATCACAGAAACCTGCAGCAACCGCACTGACGTCAAAACCCGTCTAGTAAAGAGAGGGAGAGAGAAAGAGAGAAAGAGAGTCGTTCTTATGCTGCAATCCTAATGACGGGATAGAATGGCCGCCGCTGGCGTTGCCATGGCGACAGGCGCCATGGATATGAGACGGAGGGAAACGAGAAGGAAGAAGAGAGATGAAGCAGACGAGCAGAGGTTTATGCGAAGCAAACGGGGAAGAAAAACAAAACGACCCCGAACCGTAGAAGACAAAAACCGGAGGAAGACAGCCACGCTCTGTGACGTGCTGCTGACGTCACGCCGGGAGCGTGGGACAGCGACACGCGCGCCCGAGGTTTCAGGTGGACTCTGCTTCTGCCAGGAGATTATTTGAATGAAATTTGCATCAGAGGTACAAAACGTACCACATCAAACACGCAGCGGAAAAACAGCTGAGTTTGTATTATTTTTAAATCCTTAAAGCTAAAAAAGAAACAATCCGGGGTAGATGGGTTGAAAAAAACAGGAGAGGTCTCACTCTGATTCTTTTTAAAAAATAAAACCCGTCCCGTCTTCTGGCGTCCGCTTCAGCTCCTTACTCCTAAACACACACACTCTGAATTAAACATGACGATGATAGTGGGGCTTTACTGGCTGAATCCTAATCACACCGACTCTGTTGGCTGCAGCCCGAGGGCCGTGTGGGAAAACTAGCATTCATACACACACACACACACACACACACACATTTACAAGTTTCAGTGTGAGCCACAGAGTGTGTCATAGTTAAAGAGAACGACACATCTCTCTTATTTGGAAGTCAAATCTACATCGCAGTCTGAGAAAAAATAGAAACAGAAGTAGCACTTCTCAGATGTGAGAGTCATTTATTGTAAATATAGCAGCTCATTTATGACTGCGAATATGGCAGATAGAAAAAGTACATTTCCTAGAAAAAAACTCAAGAAATGTTGAGATTAAAGCTGCAGCATATAACTTTTCTTTATGTGTTGAAAATGTCACACAATGATGGCAGTATATTATGTGAGACAAATAATCTGTGAAAGGATCCATCTCCTCCCTGAGCTACTATTGATATCTGAAGAAATAGCAATAGCGATATGGTCACTGCTCCAACCAAAAACAACCAATCAGAGCCAAGAGGAGGGTCTTAGCGCTGTCAGTCACTTCATGTACTAGCTGCTAAATGTGCTACTAGCAGTGAAACAACTTACTTACAATAAAACCGTTTATCTGCCGTCATCAATAGCCATGCTAACTAGCCTTAACATTCACAAAATGCTATGCTAGATGCAGCGTAGCCACGGTGGGGAGGATGAGCTAACATCCCCCTTCTGGCTCTGATTGGTTGTTCCTAGTGAGCACTGGGAGCACTGGGAGAAGGCAGAAGAGGTAAATTTATCACAGATTCTCTCTCATACCATTCTGTCACAACAAAACAGTTTCAACAAATATGTGATAATATTATAAAAGTTACGTACTGCAGCGTTATCTCAGAAAACTCGGAAATGTCTGACCTCAAAACGTTGAGAAAACAAAATCTTTAATCTCACAAAACAACTTGGAAATTTTTGAGTTTTAAAAGTGAAAATGTTTGACTTTTGAAACTCAGAAATGGTCAAAAAATTTAAAATTTTGGACTTCGCACTCATAAAATGTCCATGTTTTTTGACTTACAAAATTTCTGAGCTTAATCTCAAAGTTTCCAAGTTCCTCCTCAGATGTTTAAGATGGAATCTCAAACATCGGATCTTTTACCAATCCGTGAACGCACCACACCAACAACAATGCTTCCTGAGATAAAAATCAAAGTTTCCATTGTTTAATATCAAGTCAAAATGAAAAAACAGAAATGTAAGAATCCATTTCTTCAGAGGTTTTTCTGTTATTTCCTTCAGCTGCACCTGATGCAGCGCCACCAGAGGTGAGGAGGGGAACTGGTTGTTCAAAGTGTTTGGTTGGTTTGCCTCAGTGCAGTGTGAACAGCAGCAGCTGAAAATGTAACTAATGTTGAAATTTTGGTCTCAATCGACCCCGGTCTGCCAAAATATTAAAATATTATTGTTTGCACACCAGGAGAGAGAATATATTTGGCATAAACAACCTTACACCAGTTGTGAAACGTCATTGTTTGGAGAAAAATCCACCATGAATTCAACCATTTATCAGATAATGTTGGATCCTGAACTGATAAACTGGAAACCTTACAGTCTTAGAAGGTTGAACTATAACTCAAATACACCAATAAATCCGTTATCTCAATAAACTTAACCGGAAGGTGGGATCGCTAAGGGATTTAAATACCAGTCCATCAGATCAATAATGACACACATCGTCATAATCCGTTTATGCGACTCTGGTTCTGTCTCTGAGAGGACAAGGAGGCGCGGTGGCAGGTTTTAGGAAGCATAAGGGAGGAGAGAGCAGAGATGGGGAATGTCTGCCGGGCGGTAAATAATTAAACACAATGGACTTTCTCACCTGTAGCCCAGACGCACAATGTAAATGTAGGAGCGTGCCCTTTCATTGGCCTTCCTGTGTTACAGGGAGCTTTTAACCATGCGGGGTATATTTAACCCTCCAGGGTGGAAGAAGAGGAAAGCAAAAATCCATAAACTGCATCTAAAATTCAGGAAAATGCAAGTCTGACTGATAAAACAGGAAGAGGAATGTTCCGAATGCAGTCTGGCCTGTTTTACACCAACACATTACAGATTTGGTGGTAGCTGAAGCTGCACATCTGCACTCAAAGCCATGTTTTAAAAACAAACCACATCAAGGTTCTCTTGGAACCACGCCGACGTGGATTCCTCAATTCCCTGTAGAACAAATTTGACTAATCAGCAACCCTGAAACCACATTTCCCAGGATCCCACAGTGTCTTGTGGTAGGTCACTTCACTTCCCAATCAATGACCGGACCATGCTAGCAAAATTGTGCTAACAACAACTCTCTGTGTGGAAGTTGTAACTACAGAGAGAAGAATCAAAAAGTTTGAAATCAAGTAAAAAAAAAAAAAAAAAAAAAAAACATAAATGCAAAAAACCATATTCTATGACACTGCACTGCCAGAGAGCGAGAGAGAGCAATATATCAGCTGATAACAGGAAGATTCAACATATTCCAAAAGCATATAAATATTTTAATTTCAATTACGTCTAGCTAATTGGAAACTCAAAAGTCTGATCTTTTCACCATCAGTGAGCGCACCATGCTAGCAAAGTCATGCTAATAATGTTTGGTGGCGTGGAAGTTGTAGCTTCAGGAATTACAATCAGAAATGTTTCCATTGTTTTGAGTTGTTTAAAATCAAGTCAGAAGAAATAAAAAATAAAATAAAATGTAAAAAGCCATTTTCTATGATACTGCGCTGCCACAGAGAGAGATCAAGACTTTCAGCTGGTAACAGGAAGGATTAGCAAATTTCAGAAGCATAGAAAAATCAACCAGTGACCAGCAAAGTCATGCTAACAACAGAATTTGTTGTGTGGAAGTTTTAGCTATAAGGAGAAGAATCAAAGTGAGATATTTCTATTACTTTAAATCAAGTCTGGAGGAAAAAAAACTTAAATGTAAAAAGCAATTTCCTATGACACTGCACTGTGTGCAGTGTCTCTGAGTGAGAGAGAGCAAGACTTTCAGCTGATAACAGGAAGGTTCAACAAATTCTAGAAGCAGAGACTTGATTTGAATTGTTTAATTTTGATCAGTCCTGATTGGTTGATTACCTAAGCTGGAAACTCAAAATGTCTAATCTTTACCCAACACATCACATTAGCAAAGTCATGCTAACAACAGTCTGTGTGGAAGTTTTAGCTACTGCAAGAATAATCAAAGTCAGACGTTTCCAGCGGAACCAGAATTAGATTATTTTAATTTCAAGATGGATGAAAAGCAAAATAAAAATCCATAAACGGCATCTAAAAATCAGGAAAATGCAGGAAAAACACACCAGCTTTGGTGGCAGCTGAAGCACATCTACACTCAAAGCTGTGCTTTAGTGACGGTTTAAAAACAAACCGCATCAAGGTTCTCTTGGAACCACGCCGAGGTGGTGGGAAGTCTGGATTCCTCGATTCCCTGGAGAACACATTCGACTAAAGCAAACCTGAAACCACATTTCCAAGGATCCCAAAGTGTCTTGTGGTTGGTCACTCCTTGACGGCTGGAGTTTTCAGTCCAACTCAAACAGCCTTCCTGTACCGAGAACATGTGGACTGGCCTTTCTGCTTACCAAAATTAATCCTTACTTCACATCTAATGCCATAAATCATTGGGAAACTCAGTACAACTTGGTCAACACAACTTTCTACTGCTAGAGAAACAACCAGAGGTTAACTAATGACTTGTGAAGCCATTTCAATGTGTAGGAAAAGACAATTGGCATGTTGAACAATCAACAATAAGCTAATTTGCTCTACAGAAGGTTTGAAAAACGGGACAGTGTTGAAGTCAAACCACCCAATCCAAGGCCGAGTTGAGACCAAAGAAACCAAGAGAGAAGAAAAACCAAGACAGGGCTATAAATCGTTTATCGATTAATCAAATAATTGGTTTTTTAAGATTCCATTTTTGGAAAATCTGGATTTTTCTTCACCAATGGGCTCATTGGGTTCCCATTGTTCAGTCATGTCATCCCACCCAGAGCCGCCATCTTGTTTTACAGCTTCTATTTATTTGGACTTTGGATTCAGGTCAACGCTGTGATGGAGTATTAGACCCAAGCTAAGATTTTATTTTTAATTACAAGAAGAAAATCATAATATTAGTAGAATGAAGTAGTAATTTTATGTGATCAGCATGAAAAATAAAAAATTAGGAATGTTAAAAATCTTTTGAACTTGGTATAATATTAAAAATACCTACTTTTAATACATCAGCATCAAATTATTATCAGTAGCAGGAATTTGAAACTATCATATAAACTACTGTAGCTGTTTTGAAGAAAGGACAACAAAAACTTTCTTTTTTGTTAAAATGACAAACTGTTTTTGTCATTTTAAGATGATTATCTGGTAAAATTGCATCTTTTTAATTTGAATTTTTTTTAAACCAATATTATGACTATATTCTTGGCTCTAACATCCAATCATATAAGTAACAGAAGAGATGATTGGAATAAAAAACACATCTCCTTTTATTTCTATTTCAGAAAAGAAAGTGAGCAAAATTTAATAATTGATAAAAATTGGATCTCGTAGGAAAAAAAAAATATATATTTTAAGGAAGCGAAATGACAATTTATGTTCTGCAGAACAATTACAGCTCAACAATGAACAGTATCTGCAGTAATAATAATTATCTATCAAAAATAATGACATTATGTCAAACAAATTTACATATTTCCTCCAAATCTCGGTTTAATACGACTATATTGAGTATTTTTGCACCATCAGAATGTCATGACTAAAAAAGAACAAAGTGATCTGCAGTAAAAGTAGCTTCCCACAAAGTCACATTTATATGTAGCCCTGTTGTTCGGAGCGTTTACATATCCAAATGCTGCTTTTTGTGTTATGAGGCTGTGCAGCTGAGAGTCAAATGAAAGAACAACGCTTTGGTTTTCCAGCCGGTTCAGCAGAAACATGGACGCCTCGTCAGAGACGCTAATCCCAGCGTCTGCATCCAAATGATGATGTAAACGAACCGCAGAGTTTGGAAGTTTTGGTGGGAGGTTAGAAGACGAGTTTCGGATCCGTGTGAAGCAGAGCGGCTGCATTTGTTTAACGCCTGAGTCACGTTGAGGTGAATTGGAAAAAAAAGGGAGAAGAAGAACGGGCAAAAAACTAAAAACACCACGGCTGAAATGATTAATCAAATTAATTATGATTAATCGGATTAATCAATTATTTAATAATTGTTAACTAATTCAGGAATAAATTAGTTGTTAACTAACTATAGACTCAAAAAAGGATTATTGAAATAATCATCAACTAATTTAGTAATCAATTAATCGTTAGCTAAAGCATACAGCCTCTAAAAAACCCTTATATACAAATAACATATTAAAGCAGTAATTAAAGCAAAGTTACACTAAAATGCATACATTTTGGATTTAAGATAAAAACACCTTCATCTGTAAATATGTTTTAGCCAGAACTCCTAAAGTGGTACAGCGTTAGCTTCATTCGGTTCAAAATCACTAAAGGAATTATACAGTTTTACATTTTTGGGACATAAAATGTTGTTCTTATTTAAAACAAAAACCTTAATTATTTGCATATTTTAATGCACTTCTAATATTGTCTAAAATGGCTTAAGTAGTTAAATAAAAAAACTGTAGAATGTCTCATTTTTTATATTCGATTAATTGATTAATCGTTAACTGAAGTACAGACTCATAAAAGGTTATATGGTGAAAAAAGAATGTAATTATTTGTTTATTTGTGCCTTTCAATGTATTTTTAAAATAATGTAAAAAGACTTACATGGTTAAAAGAAAAATCTGCAGAATCACATTTTTAAAATCTGATTAATCGATTAATCGATGTCACACTTATCAGATTTTTTATTGAAAAACACTTGATAAGTGAAACAAATTGGCCATAACTCCAAAAACAGTAATGTAAATGAATCAACTGAGCAAAACTCTGGAAAAAGTGACAAAAATCTGGTTCCATCTTCCTTCTGCTGTTATAACCAGCAGTTAGAGGGAAGAGAAACTTCAAAAACAAACTCTGCCGCCTCCACGACTCTCTGCAGCCACATCTATCACTTCCAAGAGGCTCTGCCGTCTTCCATTAAACCGGCAGGAAATCCAGGCACTCTGCTAAGCGGAAGTCAATCCCAGTCTGTGTTTAACCTAAAAACTCTGAGCGATTTTATGCAAATGGAGGAGTGACGCGGAACAAGAAGCTGCTCTTGACCTACATACAGAAGCTCCAACTCCAACAGAGGCTTTTCCTCCAAACGGTCCAATGGAAACACCAGGAATCAGGCTGGGAGGAAGGAGAGGAGTCAAGTTTCTGATGGGAATGGGGTTTAAGCCAAGCTCCTCGTTTAAAAAAGTTTTATATTTTCAGGGGGGAAAAAATCCTCAATACCGGGCCAGAACTCTGAGGTGCGGTCGCTCTGGTTTTACACAGAGAGAGAGAAAAACCTCAGAAATGATCCGGGCCGGGCCCAAACCTCCAGCCTGCTCCGAAACGAGCAAAAACACGACGAGCAGAAAGATGCTGCTGCTGCTTCACAGCTTCTGAAGCATCTTCAGCAGCAACGATGAAACCAGACAGAAGGTCGAAGTGTGAGAGACTGAAACAGAATCTCAGGCTCAGAGAAACTCTGAGGCTGATGGATTCCCAGGACAGAGACATTCATCAAAATATTAAATAAAAATAACATTTAGCTAAGAAAACCTGTTTGTCTGACATCCTAATACATTAAAACAGTAAATAAAAATAATATTTAAAAATATAGTTTTTATTTTTTAAACGTTTTGTTGATATGATTTTAAAAATTTTTACTTAATATAAAAAGACACTTAAATTAAGAAAGAAAAGTTTTGTTGATCTGTTTAGTATAAAACACATAATAAATAAAAATGATATTTAAAAATTTTATTTAAAAAAGTTATGTTAAAAAATATTAAAAACATTGAATGTAAAAGTTTGCTTGATTTGTTCACTAAAAACAAAAATTAAAAGCATAACAAATAAAAATTATATAAAAAATTATTTTTTATATTAAAAAGTTATGTTCACGTCTTGACTTAAAAATAAATGAATTTCATAAAATTCATATTAAAATTTTATTCTTGATGACTTTTAAAATTAATAAAAATAAATATAATAAATAAAAATAATCTAGAAAATATATGAATTAATTTGACTAAAAATAATTTGTTGATCTGTTGGTTAAAAATGAATAAAAATTTAATAAATAAATATAAATACTAAATATAAAACAATATATTTTTAGTTAAACTTTTTGTGTACCTGTTGATTAAAAAAATAAAATCTAAAAATATTTTTAAAAAGGTTTTGTTAATTGAAGGCATTCACATCTTTTAGACTTTAACAGCTTTAACACCTAATCCAACCAAAAACTGAAATGAATTTCAAAGGTTTAAAGAAACATGGTGGTGGCAGCATCATGCTGTGGTTGTTGAGCAGGGAAGATTAGGTTAAAGGGAAAACGGATGGAGGAAAATCCAGGAGAAGCTTCCGTCCAGCAGCATTTATGTGACTTTAAACTCCTCACAGTTTGAATGTGAAAACATTCTACGTGTCCACGGGAGAGGACGAGGTTTATGGTGCAACCGCAGCGTCAAATAGAAGCACAGACAGGAAACAAAGCTTCACATGCAGTCCTCAATCTGACATCAGCCCTGCAGCGGCTCGCAAAATTAATTAGCAACACTCCATGATATTTAATTAATCCCAAAAGCACGTGAGTCAGAAACGATTAGCCTGGAGCAGGGAGGAATCAGAGCTGCGATTTTTAAAGAAAAACCTAAATATGATTCATGATTTAATTAAAAAAATAGATAAAAATGCCTCAGGAGTAAACACACTGCTCTTTAGGAAGCAGGAAATGTAGATGGGATTGGTCAGTTAACGGAGCCACCTGAAACAGTAACACACACACACACACACCCCTACACACACGCCCACACACACACACACAAAGCAAACAAAACAAACAAAAAGAGTAGAAAAGCACAGCGAGTTGCTCCAAACGGCTGTGTAAACACACACTGCTAATCCACTTAGACATAAAGAGCCGCAGCAAACCCAGAGATTGGACGCAAGAGATTTAGATCCACACACACACACACACGCCAACACACCCCCACACACACACACTGTACAGCTTGGCTGGACAGACAGGTGCAACACTCCTGTGTGACGTCAGACTTCCTAGTTTAGATCAGAGGAAGATCCAGACTCAGGGAATAGAAATACTTTTTCATTCTGCAAAAAGTTACAAAATCCACTGATTTCCTGTGTTTTCTTCAAGGTTTGATCTATACGGAAGACCATTAGTGCCACTGAGGAAAAAAAAATGGAATTCTGACTTTAATATCTGTGAGATTAAAGTCAGGATTCATTTTTTTCTTTGTAGTTTGGACTTTTTTCTCAGAATTCTTAAAATATAAGTCAGTATTCTTTACATTTCAGAAAAAGTCTGAATTCTGAAGAAAAAATGTCCAAATTCTTTATTTGATTTGAAAAAGTCAAAACAGCCAGAAAAAAAGTTGGGTTCTTTTTCCAGAAAGTCCTGAAATATTTTTTGTAGAA